>NC_051177.1:144564633-144704632 GCF_013339695.2 Rhipicephalus sanguineus | reverse complement strand
AGAAGAAGGAAGAGGAGGAAGACGACGATGAAGATCTTAACGACTCCAACTATGACGAGGTGAGCAACCGGTCTCTTCTCAATCTGTAAGCTGCGCCTCGCGCACGTAGACCAGACTACGCGACTGCGCTCTAAGCGAAAGCGTTGTTGTGGTGACAGTTCTTCCCGTCTTCGATGTCACTACACGTTTACGGCGTGTTATTAGCTGCTGCGAACTCTAAAAGTCTGACCGCGTTATTCTGACGGAAAGGTGCAGATTAACCGGGTCATTCATTCCCAGCACCAACGCGTTCAGATTCATTGGGCGTGTGCGTGATTTGAGCATTCAACACTGCGCGCAAAAATTGTAGATGTGGGCACATGCCCCGATAGAGCAGATGTGGCTGGGAATTAGGTTCCTCGTTGGTAATGGCTTGAAAGAACATTTTTGCGTGGAAGCACATTTGCCCGAATCCCCTTATGCACAATACTTAGCTGCCTTTATCAGAATGAACAGGTGAACATTTTTAAGTGGCACTAATGTCTTTCCTAGTTATCTGAACACTTGAACAATATTAAAGAAACGTGTATTTACTGTAACGAAAAGAACTCAACGTGACTGGCTCGCAAGCTCTTTGCTTAGAGGCTCGAACAATGGGAGCACATAATATAAGTAGTATTGGCTGGGCTGCATTTCTCAAAAAATTGGTTGAAACAAGGGCACACCCGCATTTAGAAATGTGTATTGAACAAATTTTCATTTGATTAAGGTTGCACTGTAGTGGAGAAGATGCACAAAACACTGTGCACTGCATGAGGCTCACGTGGTTGATGCTATGAGCTAGGACTGCTGCTTTATGACTTCTTTCAATCACCCGCTATAGCCTTGTTCAGTTCGCTATTTAAACAGTAGCGAGTTCCTTTATGTAAAATGTGTGCTCTACAGTTTCACGTATATTGTAAACACAAGCATGCAGGTTTTTTTTTATTAGCGGGGTTTGAGGGAAGAGGTGCACTGTTTTAACTGCGACCTGTCAATTCCAGTTTGCAGGCTACGGTGGCAGCCTGTTCAGCAAGGACCCCTACGACAAGGATGATGAGGAGGCAGATGCCATCTATGAGGCCATCGACCGCAGGATGGACGAGAAACGCAAGGAATACAGGTCAGCAGTACATAGCGCAAGCCTTCTTTGACAGCTGAACGTTTCCTTCTGTCACGGATCATCCATTCTTGACAACCTTCCTGAAGTACCTGGAAAGTTCACAAGTTTGGTCTCTTTTCACAATTGCACGAATATTGCATAAGATATGTTATCCCCATACTTATGGAGAGGTTACTAGATGTGGTACAGTAGAACCCCGCTGTTACGTTCCTCACTGGTGCGTTTTCCCGGCTGTTACGTCGTTTTCCGCCGGTCCCGGCATAGCTCCCATAGAATACAATGTATTGGGAACCCCGCTATTACGTCGTAACTGTCGGACCGTTCCCGTATGATACGTCGCGAAGTGCGCTCGGAGCCGACCGAGTGACTACCAAAGAGAGCGGCCATGGTGCATTTTCACGCAGCTTGGCCTCGTTTGACCGTAATATTAGCCGCATGAGAGGCGCAAGCAACAGGATCTTTCAATTGATGCAAACAAAAGCATGGCCTTCGAGATTCGCGTTGCAAAGATGGCGTCTATGACGTAATTGCTCGCGAAAGCAAGGCCTTCGAGATCGGCATTTACTATTGACAAAAGCACAGCCTTTGAGATTTGTCTTGCACAAACATGGCGTCTATGACGTAATTGCTTGCGAAAGCAAGGCCTTCGAGATTGGCATTCACTTCTGCCATCACGTTGGCGTAGACTCATCATCATCGTTATTTGTCGGAGGACGGGAGGAGTTCGAGCGGTTCGAGCTGGTTGGAGCTCGCATGGTCGTGCGCGCGGTTCGCGGTCGGACTCGCCGCGCTGGTCGTGATTGCGTGTGCTTAGTTCTTTCATGCTTACAGCTGTTGGTGTTAAAAAGATCACATACGTTGATTACATTTCTGTGGATGAGGCCGTCCCCAGCTCCGCGTTTCTATCCATCGACTAGATCGCGGCTGAGCGCGCCAATTTTCGTGCTGCTCGTAAGCATTGAAATAAAATTCTGTACCACTAAATATTTTGTCGTTTTTTCTGTTTTTCGGCTCTTACGTTTCCCGTCTCTTACGTTTATTTCTTACGGTCCCTTCAAAAACGTATCAGCGGGGTTCTACTGTATTAATTTCCTTTATGGACAAGCTCTCTAGTCAATCAGTGAGTGAGGCTATATGGGTTTGTTTGTATGACATCCTCTTTGTTGGGCTCTAAAAACGTCCACACTACAACAAAATAGCAGCCCTGCAGTTTGTAAATGTCTGGTATGAATATCTTTTATTGTCCATAAATAAGCATGCTGATGTTGACTTCTGCACTTCGTAAACTGTCCTTTGTGCTGTGTGGTGTGAGTGGTGCGAAAAAAATTTGCTGCTGCCACTTTTGGCAATCGAAGGCGCCAATGTAGCCTGAAGGGTGCGGGATGTGTACAGATGTGAAGATCAGTCTAAGACATGACAGAAACAGCAGCTCCGTTGCAAGTTAGGCTTTCACAGCTGAAGCAGTGTGACTGTGTTACCGCAGTTTCAAATGCTGTCTGAGGGTGATTGTTTTTGGGATTATGTACATTCCTGGTACAGTAAAAGCTGGTTAATTTGGATTTCTAGGGACCGGAAAAAATGTCCGAATGAACGGAATGTCCGAATATCGAATGGTCGAAATATACACAATAAATGCAAGAGTTTTTTCAACATACCATCACTTTACAAAGTAATCGCGGATGCGTGTCTGTTTTCGAGCAGAAATTTGCGTGGACACAATTTTTCTGAGCCCTTCAAGGTGCTCAGCAGCTCGCATGCTGTCTGCTGTGCCAAAACAAAATTCTTCAAGGACGACGAGGGCCTCCGCGGCTTCCTTCACAGTACGAAGGGGCCTTTGTGGCTCAAGGTGTGGCTGCTCCTTTTCAGCCTCTTCATTTTCGGATTCGTCGCCATGCATCACTTCCTTGACGATTTGCTCATCAGTCAGAGAGCCGGCAGTGGCAACGCCATCATCAATGCCGATATAATCTTCGAGTGTCACTGCATCAGACATAACGCTTCCGAAATCCTGCCCGTCATCGGCACCGTCGTCCGGCGACACTTCGGCCACTGCGGCATCGTTGGAGTCGGGTACAACAAAGCCACTGTGCCTGAAGTAGTTGGCAATGGCGTGCGCAGGCGTGTTCTTCCACACATACGCAAGAATGCTAACTGCGCTCAGGAGACTCACATCGTATTGTTTGCCGACGTCAAGGCGCAAGAGCAACTTCTTGTTGGGAGAGCCCATTTTTCAGGGCACGCAAAATTTCTACTTTGGTGGTGAAGTCCTTCGCCTCGTACTTGGGCCGCTTCGCCGTTGTTGCCATCGGCGGAGAGTGCGTTCACACGAAAAGTCAGCACAAAAGCACCAGCAACAATCAAGCTAAAGGAGCCGTACTGAATCGTTCCTCGATAAAACGACGTTCAACGATGCAGCACACCAACCGGAACAAAGCAACAAATGGCACCGCCAAACCCACACGCGAAGAAAAGGCGTTCAACCAGTCTCAAATCAAGCCAAGTCGATCATTGATGTCTATGGCGATGCTGCGTTTGAGCTTCACTTTTGGTCCGAATTGTTCTTTTTTCATTTTCGAGCCTCACCAGCGGCCCGAAAATCGCTGAATTGTCTGATTTGCAGTCAAATCTGTCCGAAATAACGAGCGCCCAGTCTCATAGGGTGATGCGTATATTTACAGGGACTAGATGACGTGTCTGAATTAACCGATTTTCCAAATTAACGAGAGTCGAATTAACGAGCTTTTACTGTATAAGCCAACGCTCGCGGTCGCGTATTCTTTATGAAGCATAAGGTGCAGGCATTTTGCTGGTTCAGATTCTTGTACTACTTGATCTGCTGGCCTGTGTAGTTGTCCGTGTCACACTTCTGGGGTGTTATTGTTCTTTTTGACAAAACTCGCCACCTTATTATCCTTTCTTTTTCTCTCGCTCATTATCTATTTGAAATCTCTCGTGCATTTACTACAAGGCATAGAGTTTCCTAATAATGCACTAGAGGGAACTCTGGCACTAGTGTTTATGGGTGGTGCAACGCATGGCGCTTCAGCCAGCATGGGAATGATGGGTAGTACACAGATTTGTCTAAGCTTTGTTCTTTCGGCTCGGTTTGGCTCCGTGTGGCCTGCAGCCGCTCTGTCGCAAGACAAAGTTCAGCAAACGTTTCAGCAGTTCAAAAGCAGCAGCAGCAACAAAAGTTCAGTAGTTCCACTTCACCACATTGACCTTTTTAGGCTCACCAATTCAAATCGGGTCACGAGGTTCACGACGGTTCATTCTGTTATCCGAAACGAACGCAATAAACATAGCAATAAACAAAGCCACAAGTGCTTTCGAAGCCGTAAGCACGAAGATTAGGCAAACCCGTGTACTGCCCATCATTCCCATGGTGGCTCAACGATCGCAGCACAAGAGTTCCCTCTAGTTAGTAATATTGGGAAACTCTACGCTACAAGGTACAGAGCAAAAATTGTACTTAATGCTAAGCCTTTAACGGGTGAAAATTCGCAATTCACGCACAATTTCCTTTTTCTTCGTCTTACAGAGAGATGAAGCTGCGGCGGGAACTGGAGCGCTACCGTCAAGAGAGACCCAAGATCCAGCAGCAGTTCTCCGACCTAAAGGTCAGCTGTGCCTACTGGTAGTATGCTTTCCATCTTGCTGTCACATACACAAGTGTTTTTTTGTATGTGTTTCCAATGGCAGTGTACAGAGACATTCTTACGCTGTGGGGACCACGGTAAGAACCTTACGTTAGATCTTGTTCATTAGAATAAAGACCTTTCTCATTGTGCAGTTATTTGTTACTCTACTGAAAGGGATCATTGGATGCACCTCGTCTACCTAGCACAACTAAGGGTGTTTCATATTCCATAACTACCATTACTGTGTGTTGGTTGCAACTGACGTAAGCCCTTGGTTTCTGTCCAGGACTGCTTTTCATGTAATTGGGTGCAGAATTGTTGCAGACAGTGAAATCACCTGTTTGAACACTAGTGGGAAGCCTCATGATACCAGCGTGTGACATATTAATGCCATAGTTGGTGTGGCACAGCTCCTAAGACAAAGCAGTCCTTGCCATGTTGCTCCTGCTGTTAAGTTTGCAAACATTTTCTGGACCCGTCGACCCTGATGTAGAGTTTGTATGTGTTTTTATGTACGTGAAGTTCTGTGTAAGCGCCCTCCCCGTAGTAACAAGGGTAATCCAAGAAAAGTTACTTGGTCAGCCGTGGACCATAATTCAAGATGACAGCTTCATCTGCATCTTGCAACTGAGTGGCTGCAATTTCATCCTTGGTGTTTGTGTCAAACAGTAGTTTTATTCCAAGTCTGTGTGCATTGGCCTTCAGTACAGCGTCATCACTAGTCATGATCATGTAATCAACCACGGTTTAATTCGCAGCAGTAGTTTTTAAAACTTCTTAAAGAATACCTTACACGCCCCAGAGGATGCATTGAGTTGAAGAGCTTGCAGCAGACGGTAGTTTTGTTTTTAGATGATGGTACACTGGCCAAATGCTTTCAGAAACGGGCGTTTGCCAACCACGATTGTTAATAAACCGCATTTGCCCACAGCAGCTTTCTTGAACAGTCATTTCATTTTCACTTGGAGCTGTACATACACAATCTCACAGACATGGCGTGAGTTTTTCAGGTTGAAGAGTGCTTCTACCATGAAAGAAAATGCACGGCGGGAGAAAAAAAAAAGAAAGAGGGAAGGGGGGAACGGGTGTTGTTTGTGCTGCTCGGGGCGCCTGCTTAAACTCTTACTGTGTAACACACACTCAGATATAAGAATAGCGCCACTCAAACAAATTTCCTTTCGTAGAGTTTTATGATATGGTCCACACGGTTATTCATAAAAACTCAGCTTGAGAAAGAGGCTGTGAGTGAGTGTGGGCCCCGATCGTTTGATAATCTGGCAGGCCAGCATCTATGTCTGGTGGATTTCACAGTGACTGCTGGGCATCATTGATTCTCCTTCGCATGTATGTCTTTCTGTGATGCAGAGAGACCTGGCACAAGTCACCGTAGATGACTGGAAGACCATCCCTGAAGTTGGCGATGCCCGCAACAAGCGACAGCGGAACCCTCGCCCTGAAAAGCAAGTGCAGTCTTAATTCTCTTGATGCTGTTGCATTTCACTGCAAGTTAATCAAGCCAACAGACAATGAAGCTAAAGAAAGCATGGAGAAAAGAGTAGTGTAGTAGTTACTGTATGCACTCGCCTAATGATTGCACTTCACTTTAAAAAAAGTTGATGCAAATGTAGGGGTGCGATCATTACGTGGGGTGAATTGTCCACGAAGAAAAATATTTTATATTATGTAGTTGCAGCATGATTGGCGTGCTACCGTTTTATTTATCTCTTATTCTGTAACTCACCCCTCAATTTTATTCAGAGTCTGAGACCCCGCTGCCATTACCACAAGATTCGTTGTTGGTACTGGTAGTGTCTTTGCTGGCGGTATTGTTACAGTCCCACAGTGACTTGAAAAAAAGAAACCGTGCAGTGTTGCCTAGTGCATTTTAGACATGCCTGACCAGTGCAAAGCAGTTTTTGATCACCTGCAGTGCAATAACCTCTCAATCTAGTGCCGCTACGACCGATGAGGACGTTGGCTCGTATGCCTGGCAAGCGATCGCTTTTGGCGATATTTTCGCGTCCTGGCCCCTAGGGTCTGTGCAGGAGTATGTATATCTAGGTCAATTCTTAACAGGAGAGCTCTCATGAAAAGGAAATATAAAAAAACATGGCTGATCCCTCTGTCATCGGAATCTGTATAACACGAAAGTAAAACGTGTCTTCACAGACGTAGTTGAGCGTTTGTTGTGCATTGTTTCGCCCCGAGGGCGAAGGAATGAATGCTATACCTACAAGTTGTAATGTCACGCAAAGAACGGCAAGCAGCTCGAAACTTGCGACGCGCTGCTCAAGTACAAAGGACGCACGGAGCGAACATACACTGGATGAGCGCGAACTAACAACTGTCACAGCTCGACAGTTAAAGCGTGCTGGTCAAATACAAAGGAGGACGCACGAAACGAACGCACAAGTATACACAGGATGAGCGCGAATTGTCACAGTTGTAACTTATTTGTTTGTGAGTAGCGCTATCTTTTCGCAAAAGTGGCCACTGCATTGAGCGAAGTGACCTTCGTGCTCTCTGTTGTAACTTCAACGAAAACTTACGGTGAGAGCGCAAGATGTACAAGATAAGCGTGTGCGCAGGAGCGACCACGTCCTGTCGAGGCGCGCGCTAATCCGCGTGGGGGACGACCTTTAAAGCCCTTCACGCCATCTCGCTAGTGATAAAGAAACCCGCTAATGAACCGGATCTCTGAGTACCGCCACTGGCAAATGGTGCATATAAATAGCGCGCCGTTAGTAAGACGAAGAACGTGCCGTCTGTGGCGGAGTCGTTCCGCGCTGCGCGCTGGAGATCGAGGGGTCATAAGTTCAACTCCCAGTGACAGAACTTTTTCTTCTAGTTTTTTCTTTGCCATATGTTAGACTTCATATTTTACAACGTCATATCCGTGACGGAAATGCGTCAGTGGAGCCGTGGTGTACCCCGGCATAAAACACTTTCGTGTTAATAATGAATGAGGATGTGCTGGAGCACGTATATACGGCAGGCATTTCCAAGTTATGGCTGGCATTTTACTGCTGCCCCTAAACTAAAAAGTGTACCGTCATTTCATATTGCCAGTTCTAACATATAGGGCTGAAACTTGGTAGATAACAAAGAAGATTGAGGGAAGGTTACAGACCATGCAGTGATTGATGGAACAGAAAAATATATGCATAGCATTATGACATGGAAAGACAATGCAGTGGATCAGAGAAAAAATGGGTGGCCGATACTTTAGTTGACATTAAGGGGAGACGTGGGTCTTAAAAAATGTTCTTTTTTAATGTTGAATTCGAAATCTTTAAGTATATATATATCTAATAGCTGCATTAGAACAAAAGATATGCAATTTTTAACACATATTTAAGCATATTTCTTACGTTGATTTGTGACAACTTTGCTTTGTCAAACAGAAAAACAAAGTATGTGGCAAGATTGCCAGGAAGCTGGTCTAGCCAGTGTTGCTATCTATTTTCTCACAATGTTCTTCGCCAAATTACAACTCTCGATGGTCAGAAATAGTATGCAGCAAAAAAATTTCAGTCATATTTGCGTCTATTTATTTTGCATTCAAAGTTCATTGAAAACAATGAGATTAGCATCACCAGCTAGACCAGCTCTCTGGCAGTCTTGCCACATGCCTTGTTTTTGTGATTGACAAAGCAAAGTTGCCAGAAATCCCCGTAAGAAATGTGCTTTTAGAAATTGCGCATCTTTTGTTCTTATGCTGCTACCAAAAATGTAATTAGAGATTTAGAATCTGCAGAAAAAAATTGAATAAGTTGGTTAAATTTCATTCACTTCATCCAACTAATAAAAAATCTTTTAATATTGACCTGGACATGGTCTGTATAGTGTGTTCGACAAATAACCGGAGGTTAATTTGAGCAGAGGAATGGACACCAGTTGATGGAAAGCTCAGCCGAGAATGGCAGGAAGTTAGGTGGTTGATAAAATTAAAGGATTTGCAGGCATAAAGGGGAATCAGCTTGCCCGAGACGGTAAATTGGAGATCATTAGAGATGGTCCTTGCCGTGCCGTGCACGTAAAGGAATAGGTTACTGCTGCTGATGGTCACATTCACATTTTTAAAAATAAATTTCGACATTATCTTTGTTGTTGTGTGGTGTGACACTCTGATGTGACTGGAAGTTGATTAGTGCGTGGCTGTGTTGTGGCTGTACTTATGCACATGTCACGATGTATGCAGTTATTCATTTGGGTTGGTCGTGCGGCTTTTCGATTCTTTCAGGTTCACACCCATGCCAGACTCCATCCTGTCCAAGGCAGGCATTAGTTCGGAGTCTGTTACAACGATTGATCCACGTCAGCAGGTGGGTGGCTACTTCGTAATAGGTACTCGTGGGCTAGCTGAGAGACGGAGGTTTTAGTTTAGAAAGGCAAAGACGGCCTGGCAATTGTGTTTCTGTACATTTGCGTTGTGAGTGTTACAAGGAGAGAAGACATTGGAAAGAAGTTCAAATGAATGCAATGCAGGAGAACTTCTTTGTGAGGAAATGACGTATAATGTAGCATACTGTGTATGACGAAAGCAGAGTTCTCTTGCACATGGTCATAGTTGCAGTGCTTGGATTTCTTACCTTGCTTTTAACAAATGAAACCTTCCTCAGAAGGGGATATACAGAGATGCTTTTTGAAGGAAAAATTTTACTACCATATTGTGCTGCATTCAGTGAAGCTAAATTAACCGAAATTCTGAAATCCTGAAATAATTTTAAGTAGAATTTTCTCCCGGTCACGGTAGGAAGTCAATGTATTTTTCACCCCTTATCTCGAAATGTTCTTGCTCTGGACTCCAAATATCTTGAAATCTCAACTGTAACAGCACCTCGGAAAAAAATTTTCCAAGGCTGTGCTGCTGCAACATCATCAAAAAAAAGAGAAAACAGAATTCTCTGTAGTAGCAACCCATGCGGCAGCAGGGCGGAACTCGCACAGCGAGCAGTTGCATGAAAAGAGAGTGCAGGCGATGCTGCCGAGTCTGACACCGCCGAGTCGTGCTTCTTGCTTGTGTCGGACTGGCATCTCCTTCAGAAGCTGCAGCTTATTGCTTGGCATAACCTGACAAGCCTGTTGTCGGTAACCATTGTGCAGGCGTACGGAAGTGGCCTGACGACACCATTCCCAGGCACTGCGACTCCTGGCTGGGCCACTCCGTCGGCTGACCTCGACTTGCGGAAGATTGGCCAGGCTCGAAACACCCTCATGGACATCAAGCTCAACCAGGTCGGTAGTTCTCTCTGCCTTCAGAAAGGGCCATGGAAGATGAGTTAAGGGGGGAAGCGGGTCTTTGAGACCGAAAATCAGAAAAAAAATCGAATTTTTGAAAATGTTTTATTTGGATTCTGCCGCTACTGATGCATAACCTCGCCAATTTTCATTCGTCTTAGATCAGTATTTTAGCCGTGACAGCATTTTATGTGCCATCAGCGAGCTAAATTTTTAGCGATGAACGCGTAAAAAACGGGCTTATTCAGCGCTGCGCTGTTGCCGTTCTACGTTCCCTACGGCAGCCATCTTGGTCGCATTCGAAAGAGCCGCGCTTTTTCTTGAATATCCCGCCGCCCTTGTTTCCGGCCACTCAGAATTCTCATAGAAAATCCGCGCCAAAAAAAGGTCCCTCCGCTTGAGCCTATTGGCACAGTGAGCCCACGTGACTAAATAACGCCTTCCGATTCGTCGGGCCTCCCGCGCTGTCTGCTACAGTGCACGCAAAGCGGCAAGTGATGTCGCCGTAGTATAACTGTGTTTTTCGTCGATTTTCGTCCGTAAAGTTCCAACCCGCGCAAGCTGGCAAGAAACTGGAGCAGGCGTTTTTATCATCCTCAACAAAGACTGCACGTTGCGGCGGCTTACTGGCACGGCGCCAAGCGAGCTAGACGAAGTACGCCGCAGCCGCCGGGAGTGAATTAGGCCTACGCTCTCGGCCGCGTTTTGGAACTTTGATCGTGGCGAAGCCACATCGAAAGTTGCGCAGCGCTCATAAATTCGAAAAAAAAAAAAAAGCGAGATCACGGCTCGGGTGCATCAGAAGCGCATCCAGCGGAGGACGGCGTGGCGGGGGAACGCGATTCATCGGTCGAAATGCCGACTTCACCTGTGTCGGCGGCCGCCTCGACGACGTCAGTGATAGGCAGCGTGGTAGAAGGATCGACACGACGTTCTTGACTAGCGCCGATCGTGTGCAACAGCAGAAAAAGACTGAAGATAAGATCTCCGGCTTATCGGCAACTTCCGCTAGCGAGCGCAAGCTGCGGACGCTCGCAACAGCGTGCGAGGGCTCTGACCCGTCGGCGGCTAACTACGGCATCGTCGACTTCTCCGCAATCAACAAACTGCTTGAAAGGACATGCACTGGGGCCGTTTCGATTGGAAAATGTGATAAACTACTCTCCTGGTGTCTTCTAAGGCATTTATTTGCAAAGTAAAGCATTTTTACTTGTGTAGCGCTCCTTGAAGATACAGAGCTTTGTTTTTTGCTTTTTTCTCAGTTTCAATTTTTTGGCCACCTTTCATTTTTTAGCGAGCGTTTCTCAGCTTTGGTGCACGCGATTTTGATCATTTTTATATTACTGAAAAGCTGGATGTTTAGTGAGTGCAACAAAGTGTCATATGTTACTATAGAAAAGTGTAAGTTTTTACAAGAGAGAACAAAAATATATTTTCTCGTTAATCGAATGGCGAACTTTGAAGCTTCATAACTTTTGTTGTAGGAAAGCTAGAACCATAAAATTTGCTTTTTGAACTCTGATAACTGTAGAATGCAATGACATTTAATTCAGCAGGATCCGAGTAGCCAATATATCAAAAAGGTGATTAAACGAAATTTAAATGAATGATTAATTAAAAAAATTGTCATAATTGCTACATAAAAACTGAGTTCATATTTGATATTTACACATGTAAATACATGATCACCGAAGTTTTCATCATCCTAACTTAAATAAAAAGATGCTTCATGTCAAAGTGCCTCTTCCCCCCTTAAAAACAATGCTTTGAGTCTTTTCTGATTTTCTCAGTTTCATTTTTTCAGCCAGTGTGCAATCTTCTGATCACGTTTTCTCAGCTTCCACAAGTTCAATTTAAATCATTCTTCTTTTGTTTAGAACCTAAGTGTTTGGTAAGTGCCGTACTACTACCAAGTAATGCAAGATAATGTTATTTATTAAAACAAATGTCACTTTTGATCAAAGTAATCGAGCTGGTACTGCAAACATGAACTTCAAATGCCTACAACTTTTGTTCTGGGCAAGCTAGAATGACGAAACTTGTTGTTTGGCACTCCTTGGTTACAGTAGGTTATAATGACATGGAGTTTAGCAAAAACTATGCAGTACATTTTTTTGGAAAGATGACAAAAGATTTTTACCAAAGTGTCTCTGTTAAGGAAGAATGGTATAACATACATTAAAACAAGCTGTGTATTTAAGATCAGCATACAAAACTACATAAACCTTGAAATTTTCATCATTCTAACTCAAATTTTGAAAAATATTTTTCAAAGGCCCACATATCCCCTTAAGTGTGAACCATGTGGGCCTAGGTTATGCTTGCGCACACACTACGCATGAGTATGGGTTCCGTTTATATTGCATGCAGTCCGTGTAATTATTGCCTACTGAGTAGGATCAGGAGTACTGACACAGTTTCTTGTACTAGTTGTAGAAACTCAAAACGCCTGCACCTTGCTCATAGACTGATAGTCTCAAACCTCGTTGTAATGAAACATGATGTAATGAAATTTCCATTGAAATCCTCATAGAGGTACATTTAGAGAGCTCATCATATCGAAATTCAATATAACAAAGTTCTCAGTATAATAATGTATTTAGGTTTTTAAAACTTCGTGCCCATAAAACACCTTACATTTTTAAGCTCAATATAGTGACGCTGGTTCCTCATAAACAGCGATGATTTGCTATCTGAAAGCCATGATCTTCCATTCCGCAAAACAAAGGTTTTCGTATCTCAATTTCTTATTGCCAGAACTGGAGGCCTGCTTCATTTTCTTTCCCACCTTTTTTTTTTCTTTTTCTGCTAGAATGGGGGGTATGCATTTGATTGCCACTTTAGGGTGTGTTCCAATACTCACCGTAGACGGCTGAATAGACAGCTAAGTGGACATCGGCCATCTTAAGACCCATTCCAATTCTCACGTAGCCGACAAAATAGACAGCTTCGAGAAAGATAAAAACGATGCAGGCTACTTTGCTGTCCAAACAAGGTGGCGGCTCAGCGCGATGGTCGCGTAGCTCGGATCTCGCCGGTATGGTCGTCTGTACACGAGTAGGTGCTTTTCAAGGTGCTCAATGTAAGCTACGTTAATTTTTTCATAGGTTTGAACACGAAAGAGGCTAAGGAAAGAACATTTACGTTTGTTTTTCTTAGCTTTCTCTTCTCGACGCGAGGTGGCATCACGTCGCGTAGACGTCTTCTAGACGCGTTCCATTTGTCGGACAACATGACCTCGATGCTGTCTTCTAAGCTGTCAGCGTAGACTGTCTGCGATGCTGTCCAGAATTGGAATACAGCCTTAAGAGCTGTAATGTAATTTTCTGCATTAGGAGCTATTGAAAGTGGGTGTACGCTTAAATGGGGAACATGCTGCAATCTGAAAAATACTGCCTACAAACTTGCAATGTTTTTCGACATTTCTTCTGCCTCGTGTTTAAGTTTATGCATAGGTTGATTCAACCAATTTTTGTTTGATTTTTCCGGAGTAACATTAACAAAAGTCTACTGTATTTTTGTCTGTGCATGTGTGGTGGCTACTGCTATGATTGCAGTGTTGCTGCAGCCTGGCGGGACCAATCTGCCCATATTGATGGGTTTGTGTGGTTAATGCTGTCCAGCTGAAACGTAAAGCTGTGGTTCCTCCTTGATGTGTCGCAGGTGTCGGATTCTGTCAGTGGCCAGACTGTAGTGGATCCCAAGGGCTACCTGACCGACTTGCAGTCCATGATTCCCAGCCACGGGGCTGACATAAGGCGAGTGGTGGTCCTTCTACTCTCCTACGGGATTTTCCTGCATTGTGTCTGAAATTAATTTTCTGTGTGCATGTCTTTTTTTTTACTTATCGTATATGTACCAATTGCCACTATAAAAGAAAACTGCGATGTAAAAATAAAGTCCAGGCGTCCTGATGCACTATTCATTTACTACGCATGCAGTTTTTTTATGCTACTCAACTGCTGACCCAAAAGACACGGGTTTGATCTTGGCCGTGGTTGTTGCATTTCAGTGGAGGCAAATGCTAATGGCTCGTGTACTGTGCGATGTGTCAGTGCACCTTAACCCTTTGTAGTCCAAAACCGTTATCCACCTTCCATTCGTTCTGGTCCAAAACTAAAGAAGAGCAAAGCTCAAGTGAAAGAGGTATACTTACACTTCTACAGTTTGTGACTCAACCACGAAAAAACTTGTCGAGCAGTGCCCAACCATGGACTGCTGCAGCCATGTTGCATTGTTTGTTGGGAGGTGCCGACAACGGAGCGCAAAGGGTTAAAGAACCCCAGGGGGCCGAAGTTACCAGGAGCCCTTCACTACAATGTGCCTCATAGTCCGAGTCGCTTTGGGATGTTAAACCCCAGAAGCCTTCCATTGCACTCGTTATCAGCTTTTCATTGAAATGCACGTTGCGTGATCCTTGGTACAGTTGAACCCTCAACAGGGGTTCTCTCGAACCTGTTCATGGCTGGAAATCTTGGCCTTTGTAAAGAGTAGTGGCTTGTTCTTTTTTTTTTCGAATTCTTTTCCCCATTTGTCCACCTTGCAGTGACATCAAGAAGGCTCGGCTGCTGCTCAAGTCCGTCAGAGAGACCAACCCCAACCATCCTCCGGGTGAGTGCTCATGCGGTCTCACTTGTTCATAGTTCATTCTTCGTCTCTCTTATACACTTTGTTTTGTGTTATCTGTATGCCAGAAGTACAGGCTTGTGCAATATGGGAAGCGTTACATTCCTTTCCAACTTACAGTTACTAGAGTTGTGTGAATATTGTGGATTTCTTCAGCTTTAGAGAGAAAAAAAAAAGGGACTTACTATTTGTATTCAGCAGACATTCTATCGATGAAATTTCTCTTTTTTTTTTGTAGACTATCATCTACAAACTTAGCTGTAATAACTGCCAAATACATTTTAGTGAAACCTCGTTAATACGTACCTGCCGTGAACGCGGCATAACTACGCACTAAACGGTAGTACGCATTAAACACCAAGTACAAATTTGCATCTCCTAGCGTACGCCATCGCAGCCAGCAAAGAAATAGAGTGCCACAGCAAATATTGCCTAAAGTACCCACCGCAAAGCCTTTTCTTTCTTTATGCCATAGTGGAGAAAAGATCCTGGCACTCTTGCACGACCGCACGATAGCGCGCAGTGGCGACGCCGAAGGGCATTTCGAAACTATTGCAGGGTCCGGGATACGCAGTCAACGCAGTGACCGACATAGCGGCAGAAAGGACAGTGTCTGCTTTCCGCGATATATGTGTGTGCGTCTAACCGCGATCTGCCACTAAACAAAAACTGACACAGCTCCAGTGAAACGCGGTACGACTGCGTGGAGCCGATCGTCTCCCGGCTAGTTGCGTGCACCGTGTTGCCTACTCGGCTTACGCCATCACTACCGGGCCGCTTGATGTGCCACACGCGCGCATTTGTCGTGGAAATGTTGTTCGTACCCACTTCGTTCCAGATCGTGCACAGATGCGGCGAGTAGTTTGTTCGGTTAACGCAGCAATGACGAGCTTCATGCAAGCGATGCGCACTCCACGACGCTCTAGAGGTCCTGGCAGCCGACGGAGGCGCGCTGGGTGGTCGCCTAATAAAAGCATGCAGTATGGTCACAACCGCGCTACTCTTGCTGTACCGTACATGTGCGTTTAGTGTGATAGCGTCAATGCAGCGAGGTTTCTCGGCACCCGCGACCCGCAACGCTAACTATGCAACAGCGATCTGCTTTTGTTTCTACAAAGCGGTGCGCGCCTGCTGACGGCTTAGTAGCATTTGCTGTCGGGCTAGTTGGTACATGGCTGAAGTTCTTCGTCCCTGTCCGAACATTTGCGCTATCAATTCAACTTCAGCCTTGAAGACGGCCCCGCACAACGAGGCTGCAGCGATCGGCGGCCTAGCGCGTTCAGGTTGTCGCCTAATAAAAGCGTGCAGTAGGCTTAAAAAGCAGCGCTGCGCCTCACGCGTGCCTGAGCAGATAGCTGAAGATAGTTTTTGTGATAAGGTTGTCGGCGATAAGTCATGCCGGCGCGTTTGTCGGTGGCCGCCACCTCGCCTTCGTGCTTTCCCGATGCTTACCCGCAAAGGCGTCGCCGCAATCGCTCGGAAGTTGGAATCGGTGATCGACTGATCTGCGCACTTCTCAAAAAGACGGAAGACCTTTGGCGGCACATTGTAGCGTCGGGAAGTTGAGCAGCTCAGTAAAATTTTATGGCCCAAAATGTTATTGCGGTACGCAGGGTACACACTAACCGGTAGGCATAGGGCGAACGACTACGGCCTAAGCGGTCAACGAATGTATTGGGCTCTATGGGATTCGGTCGGGGATTCATCGCAACCACGTTTTAACCGTTAGTACGTTTAAAGCGGGTATGTATTAATGAGGTTTGACTGCATACTAATTTTGGTGTTCTCCTTAAAGTATGCGGCTGAGTTACAAGTTAAATTAAAAAAGAAAGAAAGCTAGAATTTTAGTTTTTTTACATAGTTAAATCTGTGACTTGTCGGAGAACATTCTGCCAAAGTAGCTACATTCCTGCATTGTTTCTGGGAGTAGATAGTAAAAGCTGTAATATACCACTTAGTGTCTATGAATTGAAAATTAAAAGTATTGTTTGCGCTCTACTGTTTGTTGTCAAACTGCGAGACCTCATGCTTGAATGTAGGCCTAAAGTGAAAACCACTTATATGGTACGATTTCTTCCATGACTGCACAGCCTGGATTGCCTCGGCACGTCTCGAAGAAGTGACGGGCAAGATCCAGACGGCTAGGAACCTGATCATGAAGGGTGGCGAAATGTGCCCCAACTCTGAGGACATCTGGCTGGAAGCTGCTAGGCTACAGGTAAGCACTGTTAAACATACACTGTTTTCAGCTCCCTTTGTCAGCGACCTTCAAATGACTTTGAGTTTTTAAAAGCCAGAACTGATATCCGGGCACTGAAACGAGAACATCCGGGCAACCATTCAAAAGTTAAGAACATTCAGTCTCTGACCCCCAGCCCTTTTCACAGAACCGCATTACATAAGCTAGTTACTGCCCAAACGAGTTAAAAAAAATATTGCTTCTGAGTTTTTCTTTGTGTTTGTTCACATAATCACTGAAACTGTAACTTCTAGTAGGCTGAAGGTTTATTTGCCACTTCCAATGGTGACATTCCAAAAGCAGATACATACAAGACGCCGTGTGCTTTGCCCATGCTCTTTTCAATGCCAGTGGTCCGCGAGCGGCGCGGGTTTCGCGCTGCCTCCTTTGAGAGGTGGCACCATGCTGCATGACCAATCTGCTTTGCAGGTAGCCATTTCATGCTTACATGTACTGTCTATTACGGGAGAGCCAGCCATTTGTTTTTTTTCTTCATCTCTTGATGGCGCGTGTCATAAGGAGTAGCCAGAATACAGCAGATGTGAAAGCCATGCACAGAAAACTGCCTTGCGGAATTTGAAATGGTCAAGCTTTGTCACATGTCCAAGAACCAATGCAGTGGCAATGCGTTTCTCAAGTTCTTGCAGCATCCGCATAGTGCACGCTCCTGCGCTTCCAGATAATTCCACTCCTATGTGATACATAAAGTGTACTTTTCTGATATTTAGAAATCGTGTTCGTCAGGGCAATAAATTTGCACGAGTTAGTATGGATGCATGTTGAGAATTTGCAAACAGTGCTAGTGTGTGTCTTGCTTGTCTTTGTCCGTGTAAAAGTTGTACTGCTTATTGAAATCGTGATTACTGAGGAGGCAGGGGGATGCAGAAAAACATGTTTTATTGGTTCCAGTGCGAATCGAATAGCAAACACTATTAGAAAAATATTCGAAAGTTCGAATATTTGTACACCCCTACTATTCTTCTTTGTAATTTCTTGTTTGCATATCACTTTGCCATGACTACACTTTTCCATGACTGAGGTACGTAACAGAGTACACAGTCACAAAACAAAGTGAGAGACTCAAGACATGAAAAGATGCTGTAAGAGCGTTGGATAACCTTGTAAAAAAACGAGCCTGCCACTCTTGTAAATGTTGCTTGACAGGTTTAGTGATGGCAGACTAAGCATTGTATTGGCAGCCCATTGTCTTTCAAAACAGCTTTTTGACATTGTCTTCAGTTTCAAATATCTTATGCTCTCTAGCTGCTTCTGGGTTCATGTCGCCTAAGTTCTGGGTTCCCACTGTGCAGCCAACAGACCTGGCCAAGGCTGTGATAGCACAGGCCGTGCGCCAGATCCCCAACTCGGTGCGGCTCTGGATCAAGGCTGCCGACCTGGAGAGCGAGCTGAAGGCCAAAAAGAGGGTCTTTCGCAAGGTACGCTTTTGTCTCTTGCAAATGTTGGCTACTCTGAATGATTCTGATGGCTGCGAAAACAAAACTGAGGAGTCTGGGGAGTGTTGAACAAGCAATGAAAAAGGCGATGGTAAACATGGTCACAAGCGGGCTGATTATTCAACGCGGAAATTTGGACTAGTTGGTGGCTGTGGAACTTGTGCATCTTAGCAAGTGCAGCAGAGCAAACACAAGAGTCTGTCTACGTGTGTCTTTCTCTTGTGTTTGTTCCGCTGCACTTGCTAAGATGCACAAGTTCCACAAACGGGCACTGTAGGAGACATCAGCCGCATCTCAACTCGATCAGTGTGCAAAACCCGCCTATGCATGGATGGTTGAGCCTCGGGTGACACTTTCCTGTTTGTTACATCTGCCGAGCTCTTGTACTCCAAAAAGACCAGTCCTGTTTGGTAGTTCCCATGGGGTCGTGCGTATGCCATTTGTTGTGTTTTTTCCTTCTCAGTTCTTTTATGTTTATAAAATGCAGTGGCACACAGCCAATGTGCCAATGCTCCAGTAAATGTGCGTACAGCGACTGCTGAAAATGGTAACTTTGTAGCAGCTGCCTGTGCGACTGCTGTTCGCATGGTCAGAGGGTCATCAGCAGCAAGCGTTGACAGAACGTGAGGCATTGAACGCGAAGATGAAGTGGGAAAAACCATGAGCAGTTAAAAGAAATGTTTAGCACCATAAAAGGCAGTTTTAGTCTTAAAGGGACACTAAAGGCAAATATATTAAGTCGACGTTGATTGTTGAAATAGTGGTCCAGAAACCTCGTAGTGCTACTTTTATGCCAAGGAAGTGCTTATTTTGAAATAAAATCACGTTTTAGTGGTCTGCATCGCGTTAGCGCACTTCAAATCACCCGCCTGAAATCAGACTTTCATACGTCACTGCTGCCGTGCCCAACGTTGCCCGCTTTTACTGCGCGGCCGCCGACACTAGTAGTAGCAGAGCGAAAGTAGCGGGACCCACAGCAGCAGCAACGGCCATCGAAGCCATTTAAGCTTGCCGCAGCCGCCGCAATGGATGTGGACAGAGAACTTGACAACGAGACATTGGCTCGCGACGCTGGGCTGTACGCCGCGGCAGTACGCGATCCCGAAACTACCACTGAGACGCGACCGCGTGAGCAAAGCAGGGCACCGGGCAAAGCGCAGTTCGGTGAAAACGGAACCTTTGAACCACGCGCGCCGCTCCCCATGGCATCGCCACAGAGGTTCTTTTTTCCATGAATCAAACAGAAACGAACAAATGGCATTTTATTACGTCTTTTGATGCACGGAAGGTTTTTTTTTTATTGCTGCTAGTTTGATTACTAGTGATTTATTGTAGGCAGACTCTCATACGTCATCGGGATCACTTCGAAAATTCCCCACTCGTGGCGCTCATCATGTGATACATTTAGCTTAATTTCTCGGTAAGTAGGGCACTGCTGTTGATAATATTGCCGTTTTAGAAGTTGTCATACATTGAGCTTTCAATCTGACATAAATTTTTATTTGCCTTCAGTGTCCATTTAACATTTCCTGCTCTCCACTCTGCTTGAACTGGCTTACTTGCCTAGTCATCTGGATTGAGTTGAGAAGAAATTACTTATCTGAACATTATGCTCATGCAACCAACATTCAGTGTTTCTTAACACAGTTAAACACTCGTAAACTATAGCCTTCGAGATCACGGCAGCATCAGTCGCTTGTCACACGTGCCAGTTCAACACAGTCACTCCTCTAAACCCTAAAGCACCGAGAATTTGTGAATGGCTTTTAGGAACAAGACGAAATTGTCATGAATACATTGCTGTCAAAGCGTCTAGACACAAATCTAGAGTGAATGCAAATGTCAGTTGCAAACTCACAGGTCACGCAGTGCATGATAACGATTAACATATGAGAAGGATGGCACTGACTTAGGTAATGGCATCATGTCTATTTTTTCACTTTTGTCGTCTGCTCAGCTCATCCGTCGTCTGCATGTTTTTCGCAGCCGGACGGATTGCAGAAACATGAAACAGCTTTCTGTAGAGCTGTCTGTCATGTGGATGCACCATTCGCAGGTCATGTCTTTGGGTTTGTGGAGGCAGCCGTATTGGATTCCATTGCGTGCTTTAGCTGCTCAACCGGCTCAATGTTTCCCTGGGCTTACTTTCAGATGAAGTGGAGGTGCGGGTCTACATGCGGTTGATTGTACGTTGTATGCACAGTTGCACTTTTGTTTGCTGTGTGAGCATAGCAGGAGCCCAAGAACATTGGGCTAAAATAGTCTAACTGTAGCTAAAGGCTGTACAACCACCTTTGGTTATGCCCTCTGCACAGGCCCTGGAGAGCATTCCGAACTCTGTGCGGCTGTGGAAGGCAGCCGTGGAGCTTGAGGAACCGGAGGACGCCCGCATTCTGCTCAGCCGTGCCGTCGAGTGTTGCCCCACCAGTGTCGAGCTGTGGCTGGCCCTGGCACGACTCGAGAGTTACGACAATGCCCGCAAGGTACTCTGCATCACTGTAGTTTCTGTACTTGGTGTATTTTATTCCTCTAAGCATGGATTTTCTTTTCTTGAACTGTCAGTAAATACAATAAGCTTCAAGAAATTTCTACTGCCTTCTGTTCAAAACTTTATTTTAAACCTCAGAATTTATCTTTTGAGTCAACCTGGACAGCAATGAGTGTCATTTTTTTTACATTTTTTGCTTAGGCTATGTAAATTTGGTCCTGAAATGGCTGATATAGAATCAGTCGAATGATCAGGTGTGTCTAATTAAGCTAGAAGCAGAAAAGAAAAGGCAGCAAACTCATTACTGTCTCATTTGGCAGTACAGTACTCACGGATTCAAACGTGACATCAAATGTTTTAGTACAACGACTGCTTTGCGCAATTGCTCGAGATAACCACATCATGTCACAACGAATCTGGTCTTTAAAGATAATGTTGGCTCTGACCTACGCGTTCGAATAGAAATTACGTTAATATGGCCCGAACTGAAGACGGTGGAAACGAAAGTATCTGATTTACTTAGCCCTAAATCGTCCTATTTCGATCCGTGAGTGCTGTACACATATTTGCCCCAATCTGCAAACTGAACAGGTGTCCACATTTTATGGTTCCAAAATAGAAACCAATGCAAAAATAACCCCATATAAATTGAATTCCTGCCAAGTTTTTAGCAAAAAGACTTGGGATATCTCGGATTCCGGCAATTTGCATTTGCTGTCCTGCATTTATCAGAGGACTCATCAGCAATCAAAAACAGGATGGTGGTTCTTGCCAGACTAACCAATTCGCTAGGTCATTCTGCGATGTGTCCTGTTTCTCCCCAATGCCGAGAACACGTGATGTGACTTGTTGCCAATATTATTTGAATGAAATAACTTATAATTAGAGCTGTGCGAATAGCAAAATTTTGAGTGCGAAGCGAATTCGAATATTGAAGTGTGAGTGTGAATCGAATTGAATATTTTTCGAATATTTCTCGAATATTTCTAGAATGTTTCTTGAATACTTCGAAGCGAAATTGCAGAAAAAATAGTTGGAGAGGATTCCTAAGCATATTCCTATGGGATAGCAACATGAATGTTTCTTTTCGCTAGGTTGATGAAGCACTGGCGGGGTGGTGTTTCATGCTGTCTTATCAAGAATGAGGCAATGTAGAGGCTGAATTGTATTTATGTACATGATTTGGTGCAATCAAAGTGTTGCCAACAACACTTTACACGTGATAGGCAAAGATGCCATTTCCTCAGCCTCTCCTCCTCTTTCTACTTCTGTGGAAACCCAACTGATATGGCAGACAAGGGTGTGCTCCCTTCAAGTTCGGAGTTCCAAATCTGCCTCGTAGACATCAATACATAAGAACATCTGAAATTTTAGATGCTAAAAAGCTTCGGTGTCCGATTTTTCGGACTTCTTGCCCAAATTTCAGGTCCAAAACAGCATTAATTGAGCCCCCACCTCTGCCGCATCTTTCATCACCATGTTGGAACCAGCGTTTGAGTTAATACATTTGAAACCGTAGCGGAGCTTGAAAGGCAGCTTTGCCGCAATACGGGGGTGTGATGAGGTGAAGCGTATTTAAAATCTAGGGACCACTTTTAATTGGACATTGTGCCTTGGCTAAGTTCGACCGTAACGGAGCTTGAAAGGCAGCTTTGCCGCAATCCGGGGGTGTGATGAGATGAAGCGTATTGAAAATCTAGGGACCACTTTTAATCGGACGCGTTGTCTTTGCCAAGTTCGACCGTAACGGAGCTTGAAAGGCAGCTTTGCCGCAATACGAGAGTACAGTGGGGTGAAGCATATTGAAAATCTGAAGGGGTCACTTTCAATCGGACGTTGACTGTATTTGTCTTTGGGAAGTTCGAATAGTTCGAATAGTAAAATTCGAGTGCGAATCGAATCGAATAGCAAACACTATTCGAAAAATATTCGAAATTTCGAATATTCGCACACCCCTACTTATAATTTGTAAGTGCTGTCATAATAAGACTACTGAATGTAGCATGTCTTTGTTATCAGGCTCTGGAAACTTGCCATCCATGGTCACCACCTTGTGATGCCAGATGACGCTTGCCCAAGCTAGCTCTAAGTTGCTTTAAGTGCAGTTTTTGTTCTTGGTTTCGCATTGGATTACGTTGCCAGAGAAATTTTCTGGTAAATTTTCCCAAAAAGAAAGCATACATCACAGTTCGATAAATGCTGTACTAACTCATTGTTCTACCAGGCCGACATTAAAACTTCCCTGTAGCAGGTCGAAAATAGGCAATTTCAACGCTAGATGACGTGTGTTTGATGTATTCCCTGTACCCTAAGCACCATGAAGGTGGATGCTGTTGCTATTAACCCATATATGCCTAGTGTCCTACATATAGGACGCTTCTTTGATGCACTCTAACATCGCTATCTCTTTAGCTGATGACTAGCACCACCTACAGCACATCAAGCAGGTTTCATTCTCAACGTGTGCAAGCATAGACATTGCTTGCTTTTCATGCTGCCACGTGCCGACCGCTTTCTCCGGGCAAACGTGCGCTTTTTGTGAAAAACGCCATGGAGAGGAAGAAGTGCACGTGAAATGCCGACCGCTTTCTCCGGGAAAACGCGTGCTTTGTATGAAATACGTCATCGAGAGGAAGAAGTGCAATGTCGGTGTGCACGTGAAATGTTTCAAGGCTTACCACACCCGCACATAGCACCCCTAATGCCCAGTGTCCTATATGTATAGGGCGGCTTGAAAAACAGTGTTGCATTTACCTGGCAGTAAATAAAGATCTTGTGCTTTCTTTTGAGAGTAGAAGTACACTTTGTGTGAAAACAAATATTTGTTTTGTCATTTTAACACGAAAGTGTTTTATGCCAGGGTCCACCACGGCTCCACTGACGCATTTCCGTCACGGATATGACGTTGTAAAATATAAAGACTAACATATAGCAAAGAAAAACTATAAGAAAAAGTTCCGTCACCGGGACTCGAACTTATGACCTCTCGATCGCCAGCGCGCAGCTCAAAACGACTCCGCCACAGACGGCATGTTCTCCGCTATGCTAACGGCGAGCTATTTATGTACACCATTTGCCGGTGGCGGTACTCAGATACCGGCGGTACAGCGTGTTTTCGTTATCACTAGCGAGATGGTGCGAAGGGCTCGAAGAGCGCGCTTTAAAAGTCGTCCCCCACGCGGATTAGCGCGCGCCTCGACAGGGCGTGGTCGCTCGTACGTCTTGCGCTCTGCCTGCAAGGTTCCGTTGAGAGCACGAAGGTCACCTCTCTCACTGCAGCGGCCGCTTTTGCGAAAGGAGCGCGCTACTCACACAGAAATAAGTTACAACTGTGACAGTTCGCGCTCATCCTGTGTATGTTCGTTCCGCGCGTCCTTTCTGCTTGAGCAGCGCATTGCAAGTTTCGAGCGAATTGCCGTTCTTCGCGTGACATTACAATTTGTTGCTGCAGCATTCATTCCTTCGCGCTTGGGGCGAAAGAATGCACAACCAACGCTCAACTACGTCTGTGAAGACACGTTTCACTTTCGTGTTATACAGATTCCTATGACAGAGGGATCAGCCATGTTTTTTTTTCTGAGTTTGGGCATATATGGGTTAAAAAAGTTGTTGCTAACATTGTTGGGGCCGGGAGCTTGTAAGATGACCAGTTCAGTTTAAATTGTTTGGTGGAGGCTAATTTCAGGAAGGAATCTTCTATTGGCATGGGCTGAGACTTTGGTAGAGATCGAATTATCCGAAGTAAAAGTAACGAAAATTCACCACGTTTTACTCTTAGTGACGATTTGTTGCCTATTCAATAAGTATTTTCAACAGTGTTCTGTAAATTATTCTGAAGGAGTCATTATTGATATGTGTTTCGTTACGTACATGTAAAGTTCCTATAATTTGAATGCTGTTGCTCCCATTCTGCCTACACCAGCACTCCTCAGCAGCTGTAGATATTGTAATTAAATACAATGACTATTGGAGGCTGGATATTAATGAGAACTAACAGACAATAACGCCAAGGAAAGTACAGGGGGTCTTATCTGTAGTATTTAGAATATAAATATGAAGAAAGTAAAGTGGACGAAAAGATGACTCGTCCACTTTACTTTCTTCACATTTATATTCTAAATACTACAGATAACACCCCCTGCACTTTCCTTGGCGTTATTGTCTGTTGGTTCTCATTAATATTGTGTCTAACAAAGATAAACGAGCCCTTGAAAAATCATCTACTTTCCTTTGGAGGCTGGAGCAAGATTGGGAACTTATGAGTGCGATAAGGCATTTTTATGATGTTCATGTGTGTCCATCTGTCTTGTTGTGACAGGTGCTAAACAAAGCCCGAGAGAACATTCCAACCGACCGGCAGATTTGGATCACAGCTGCAAAGCTGGAAGAGGCCAATGGGAACACACACATGGTTGAGAAGATCATTGATCGAGGTGAGACTTCGAATTTCGAATTCGCTTCAATTCGAAATTAAATTGTTGAAAATTTCGAAGTATTCGAAATGATCGAATAGGTGCAAAATGTCCGCTTGTAACCGCCCTGTAAAGGTGGTTTCACTGCAGTGGAGGGGTGCTATACCGTGAATACACCTTTCCAGGGAAAATCCGCACTGCTGCGAAGCCCCACTTTAAGGTTAAATGAATATATTACCCTCACATTGATTCATCATTTTTTAAGTTTAAGAGCTTGTTATAGCGGCTTAGATGCTCCAAGTATAGTAAATTTTAAAACGTAACATATTTTACAGGTTATCACTTGCATTCTACCGAAAGCTAAATCCAGCTGCTATTCAAAGTTGCATCCACTTCCTTTGAACCAATAAGAATGACATTTGCACACGCCTTGTTACAATTTAAAAAAAAAACATTGTGCAGGTTGGTTGAGCCATGATGCTCATTTTTCTTTATACAGTAGAACCCCGCTGTTACGTTCCTCACTGCTGCGTTTTCCCGGCTGTTACGTCGTTTTCCGCCGGTCCCGGCATAGCTCCCATAGGATACAATGTATTGGGAACCCCGCTGTTACGTCGTAACTGTCGGACCGTTCCCGTATGATACGTCGCGAAGTGCGCCCGGAGCTGACTGAGTGACTACCAAAGAGAGCGGCCATGGTGCATTTTCACGCAGCTTGGCCTCGTTTGACCGTAATATTAGCCGCATGAGAGGCGCAAGCAACAGAATCTTTCAATTGATGCAAACAAAAGCACGGCCTTCGAGATTCAAATTGCAAAGATGGCGTCTATGACGTAACTGCTCGCGAAAGCAAGGCCTTCGAGATTGGCATTTACTATTGACAAAAGCATAGCCTCTGAGATTTGGATTGCACAAACATGGCGTGTATGACGTAATTGCTTGCGAAAGCAAGGCCTTCGAGATTGGCATTCACTTCTGCCATCGCGTTGGCGTAGACTCATCATCGTTATTTGTCGGAGAACGGGAGGAGTTCGAGCTGATTGGAGCTCGCATGGTCGTGCGTGCGGTTCGCGGTTGGAGCTCACATGGTCGTGCGTGCGGTTCGCGGTCGGACTCGCCGCGCCGGTCGTGATTGCGTGTGCTTAGTTCTTTCATACCTACAGCTGTTGGTGTTAAAAAAATCACATACGTTGATTACATTTCTGTGGATAAGGCCGTCCTGAGCTCCGCGTTTCTATCCATCGACTAGATCGCGGCTGAGTGCGCCAATTTTCGTGCTGCTCGTAAGAATTGAAATAAAATTCTGTACCACTAAATATTTTGCCGTTTTTCCTGTTTTTCGGCTCTTACGTTTCCCGTCTCTTACGTTCATTTCCTACGGTCCCTTCAAAAACGTATCAGCGGGGTTCTACTGTAATATGTGATATATACTAATTGAATTCGATTAGAAATTATTCGACCAAAATCACTATTCGCTTCGAATTCGCTTCAAACCTAAAATTTACTATTCGCAAAAGCCTAAAAATTACATCTTTTATGGGTGCTACATTAAGGCTGCGTGACGGTGCCAACTAGAGCTAATTCTGATGCGAAGTCTCCGGCAGTCCAGAATGTTTTCGCTTTACTGAACAGATTCTGGACTTCCAATACATGCTTGTTTATTTTAACTAAAGGCTGTACCATATTTCACAACAAAAGTTCTGTGCACAGATTGGATGAATCGAAGGAGAAATGAGCATTATGCTCATTTTATTATGCGCAAAAAAAGGTGTAGTTTTCTGATTTCTTCAATGCATTTTCCTTCATGTTGTTTGTGCAGTAAAGATGCAAGGTGAAACAAAATATAAGAAAACGAAAAATGCCAATATCTAAGTAACAAAGCAGTAAGGCACAGCCCTTGCCTTGGAGCCCCTGTTGTGAGCCGACCGTGCTAGAGCTTCGACCATCATGCTTGGGAATTATAGGTGTACTGGAGTGCCACGGGGCACTTCTGTGTTCCCATTTCTGTACTTTGGTGAACGTGCACCTCTTATTCTTATTTACGTGAAATTGTCACGTGTAATTGTGGCTTAAGTAAGTGTTAAAAAAAAAGTACTCCAATCACAAGGCTAGATAAATGGTCAAAGCAGCGTCGCATGAAGTGGCTGATAAGAAAAGTGTGACCGCTAGGTTGTTGTTTCACACTCATGTTTCATTCTTGCCACGTCTCGTTGCACACATGCAAATGCCACCACACAAGTGCACTTGCTCGTGCAGCCATCGCGTCCTTGCGTGCCAACGGTGTGGAGATCAACCGTGAGCAGTGGTTCAAGGATGCGGTGGAGTGTGAGAAGTCCCAGTCCATCCTCACCTGCCAAGCCATCATCCGCACTGTGGTGGGCATTGGTGTTGAGGACGAAGACCGCAAGCACACTTGGATGGAGGATGCTGAGGCGGTACGCTAGCTCTTGCTCTTCTCGCTTTTGCACACGAAAGTGTTTCTTGGTTAGGTTGGCAGAAGCGTGCACCCACGGCATCCGCAAAAGCCGTGCCCCAAAAGCACGTGACCTCTCTCACCGGAACTGACAATGGTGCCAACACCTGCCTCAGCAATCACCCGCAGCCAGAGTGTAGGAGAGGGGAATCCCAACAGCACGCTTTGCAGCACGCCTCTGTAACGACAACTTAGCCTAAAGGAATGCTTTTGTGTTCTCATCTCATAAGAACATGCTTAGAGATCCCCAGCCACTTTGTTTCTTTTTGGGCATCAAACAGTATTGCTAAATGTTGACCGCAAAGGTGTATTGATGTCATTGCCTTACCTCTGCTACAGTAATCTTAAGCATTCCTGGCAGTGAATGTTTACAAAGATTGTTCGAAGCGATGTCTTTTATGTTCTAGCACTAAACCGTGTTTTTAGACATGTCTTCTCTAAAGAGTGAAAAGGGGCAAAAGTGAAGCAGCATCCCCAGAGTGTCACTGTTGTTGGAAGGCAGACCTAATCAGCATGGAACATTTCCCTAGTTGAAAAAGCATATGAAAGATATGTTTCATAATATACAAGTGCACTGTATTGCTCAGGTATGTTAATTAAAGCAAAGTCAATCCTTTGCCAACAGGTGGCTGCCCAAGGTGCCTTGGAGTGCGCCCGTGCCATCTACGCGCATGCCCTGTCCGTGTTTCCGAGCAAGAAGAGCATCTGGCTCAGGGCTGCTTACTTCGAGAAGAGCAGCGGCACCAGGTGGGTCTTGTAGTTTGATGTTCGTATACTCAATATCTATTGCAGCGAAATGAATAGACCTGGTAAAAGGCTTTGTTGTTATGGATGTGAACAAACATTAAATGCATGGTTTGGGGCAGCGGTCTCAAACAAGTACCCCGCAGACCTTTCGTTAGCGGCCTGCGCCTTCACATGGAATAAAGTTTTGTGACTTTGCTAAATAGTACAGTAAAACCTCGTTATAACGAAGTTGAAGGGGGAGTCTTAATTACTTTGTTATAACCATGAGTTCGTTATAGCCAATATCTATTTCTACCGACAATTAGCACGCAAGAGAGGATGTACTCACCACCAAATCTTACAGCAGCCCGCCACGCATACGAAAAACGGCTGTCGCACGGAGAAAAACTAGCAAAAGAAAAAAAAAGAAACAACAGCAAAGAACTGCTACTTTATTCACGCCAAACTCAGCACACCAGCAGGCGGCTCACTTAGCAGAAAAAAGTCCTTAATAGACTTCTGCCGTGTCCTCCTCAGACGGATGATGGCTTTTTCGGCCGCTGCCGCTATGTCGAGTCCGTCCTCGCCGTCATCGTGAGCGCCGAAGAAGCGGCGCAGCAGGTCTGCCGCATCCAGCGCTTGCGCGGACGTCGGAACATCGGGTTCACCAACTCCGGGCTGTCGTCGACACATTCGTCACTGTCGTCATTCACCACCCCTGTCACCGCGCGCACAATTTCAGCCTCTGTCAGCTCTTCGGTTGTCACTGTGTCAGCATCGGCACTGACATAGCTGCAGAAGGTGTCGCAGTTGGGCACAACTCCGGCGTCAAGGAGAGCGCCCTACGACGCCAGGTCTTGGTCACCCGCAGCACCCTCATTGGTGGCAGCACCAATATCTTCGCTATCACCACCGCTGTTGATGCCAAATGAGGCATGCCGGAAGCAGTTGACGATCGGGCTTGCTGTTACAGACCTCCAAGCAGCCTGTAGCATCTCGATCGCCATGTAGAGGTCGATTGTAGTCTCGCACTTCATGCTGGCTGCACAACCACAGTGCAGTTTGGCGGCAAAAAGCACAGTTCGATGTTTTTGAGCACAACGACGGTGTGGTGGGCCGAGAAGTTGTCCCGGATGAGGCATATCTTACAATTCTGCTTGCCCAGCCGCTCGTCCCACTCACGCAGCCATTGTGTGAAAATATCTCTTGTCATCCAAGCCTTGCGGTTGGACACATAACTCATGCACACGCAGTGAACGACAAGCAAAAACGCCCGCGGTCGCCGCGTCGCTGTCCACGTGCGCACAGCAGGAGAGCGGGCGGGTCCACGAGTTCTGCGGGAGAGGGGAGGCCGGGTGACGTGCGCGGGTGGGTCCACGAGTTTCAGTGGAAAGGGGAGGCAGGCAGACGCGCACCCTCGCGCGTGTTGGCAGGCGGCTCCTTGGGAGCACGAGGCGCGAGTTTTGAATTACCACATCCGTGATGGGACGTAAACCGTCGTGCGCTATAAGACATTGACCTGCTGGTTACCAAAATGATCAGTAAATGCTCGGTGGGGGAAAAAAAAGGTTCATTATATCTATTGCGAGGAAATTTTAGCTTCGTTAAAACGAGGTTTTAAAATACATGGGCGTCTGTGGGAATTTCAAGGGGAATTACGCTTGCTTCGTTATATCCATTATTTCGTTATATCCCGCTTCATTATAACAAGCTTCTACTGTACTCGCATTATTTTCTCGCCTATTGCAATTTATAGTGCTTTGTTCGGATAACCTACAGAGACTGGACTAGGGCTCAAGCATTTTTTTTCGTGAAGCACCCCGTGCGGTCACTACGAGTTGAAACATCACTGTGGAACGAAAACTATATATCAGAATCAGCATCCAGATTTTAGTCATTGTGGAAATCAGTATCGATTTCGAAACCTGACATCAAAAAAAATCCCTTTCAGATATGACCCATATATTGGATGTGGGAAAGGTGTTTCTTTCGAATGGCAACGTTAGGTGACATTTTGTTGAAACTCCCCTTGGCTGACTTTGGCTGTCGTTTCAACGCGCTCGTCACGCCAGAGGCTTCCGAAGGTTCGATATGCTTCTAGTCCACTCTGCCACTGGTGGTGCATTGGCCTTACATTGGCGTGATTTTTTGTGGTGTGCGTTTGGTTGAAGCTCTTGTAGGGCTGATGCAACCCGACAGTGGGGCTTCAGTAAGCAGTGGCACACACAATTTTTGTATGTGCTCTTTTGTGACACTGCGTATGTAGGCCACAGAATGGTTGGCGGTTGCACTCCACATTCGCATGGATGGCACCATTTCATTTCCTTTCTGCTACCATCGCATGAGGGCACCTCCTGTGTGCAGGATACTTGCTTGCTGTGAATACAGTCGAACCTACTTATAATGATCCCAGATATAACAATCTATCGGTTATAAGGACCATATTTTGGTGCACTTGCGATTTTTCTATGCTACCCATTAAAATTGCATCCACATATAGCGAACATTTTTCAAAGCCTCCTACTTTTACAACGAACATTTCAGACATGGTCGCAGTAAAAATATGGCACATACGAAGCGAAAAACAAGTTAAAATAGGCCTTCTAAAGCTTGAGAGAGGCACGCGCACACCCCGCTCCAGTTTACTTGCGATTAAGGTATCCTAGATCAGCAAGCACCGCACGCAGATTTCGAACGCTGTGAGCGTAGTCTCTCACTTTTCGGACGTTTCTTCAGTGGTAGAATGGCAGTGAGGAAAAAAAAGAGAGAAAGAGTAGCAGCATCAAGCCTTGCAGTCAACTTTCACGCGGCAACCTTTTCTGACGCCGTTCTCTGCAGCTACGACCGCCTACGACGAACCAAACAATGCCTTGGAACGCAAGAAGTGATAACCGCGATAACTTTTCGTCACATAAAAGTTCATGGTGCCCCTCAACTTGTTGATGCCACAATGTGCCGCAAAGGGTATTTCGTCTTTCTTGGTAACGGTAGAGACCGGTCAATCAACGATTACCGCTTCCGCGTGATTGTGGTGATGCCTTCAGTGATAAGCATAAGAAAAGAGCGAAGGCGAGGTGGCAATCGGCGACATACGTGCCATTATGACTTATCGCCGACAACCTTATACGGTCATCCGCAGCTATCTACTCGGCTGCGCGTGTGGTGTAAACTATGTTGATTGACGGCGGTACAAGCGTGTCATGCTGCCGTTTGCAAGTTCACTGCCGCCGCATCCTGCAAGACCACTTTGTAGAAACAAAAGTAGCTCGCTGGTGTTGAGTAACGCGGGCACCGAGGAACGTTGATGCACTGACAGCCAGCGTATACTACATGTTTTATTAGGCAACAGTTTAAGCACGACGGCTTGTCGTGCAGGGCCGCGCGGAGACATAGGGTGCGCGTTGCTTGCAAAATGCTTGTCTTCGCTGCGTTGAACGAACAGGCTACTCGCCGCACCCGTGAGCAGTCCGGAGTGAAACAGGCAGGAAGAATGCACAAACGTGCACATACGGTACAAAGCAAGCGGCCCGGCTGTGACGGCGTGAGCTGTGTAGGCGACGCGCTGCACGCGACTAGCCAGGGACTATTGGCTCCACGTGGCAGTACCATGCTTCAGTGAAACGATGTCAATTCATTGCAAAGGCGGTTTAATTCACTCGTGAGCATGCAGCAGGTGTCGCTTCACGACGCAAGATGGCTTGTCACCGGAGGTGTTGTTAACACTTCTTGATAAAAATGCACAGAAAAAAAAGGCGGCTTGGTCGCTAAGTGCACGTTTTTAAGGGCGAGTCCATATACAACAAACTGCTGATAAAACGACCACTTTTCACAGCACTTTTGAGTTTGTAATAAACGGGTTCGACTGGTACCCCCGCAAAGCATAAATTCTTTGTGTTTTCGTGGTGTGTTGCCAGAGGGTCAGGTCCGTGATTGCAAGGGCCAAGATTTCACATTAAGCGGGTCATGAACCACTTTGCCATGTAATCATCAAATGACCTCAGTATTGGAGTTTATTCCCTCACAAATCGATTGCCGCAAAAATTTCTCGAATCTGTCAAAAACGAACGAAGTTAGTGGGGTTTGTCGCATGCTTCAAGCGCTTTCTCTCTTCTCTCGTCCCAATAAGCACACTAGAAGGTACACCGGGAGGAGTGGCTCGGGGGAAGAAGTTAACATCGGCATGCGTCGTGACCTTGAGCGCGTGTGATGGAAGCTTTTCACGTGGCGGCACCCCGTGATGAAAAGCGCATCTGATCCAAACACCGCTCTTAATTTATGCCATCTACTATTGGCCAATAGCATGCTATCTGCTGTCCAGTGTCGCTCAGCTGGCGCCGGTAGCTCCAAAGTAAGTGAGGATGGGTCTCTGTATGAAAAGAGGGTCCCTGAGAAAATGGCAACTTTGCGTTCCGCTTGTAAGCTCTCTTCACCGCACACAACTGCAAGATTTGGCTGAGATGTTCATAGCGGTGCCTGCTATCTACAGGATACCGTACTTACTCAAATCTAAGCCGCCCTCAATTGTAGGTTGACCCCCGAAATTCGCAAGGCTAGAAAAAAGAAACTTAATCATGGTACTCGAATCTAAGCCGACCCCCCACTTTCGCACATTGTTTTTTCGAAAAAAACATCAGCTTAGATTCAAGTAAATACGCTATATTTTCTCACCAAGCATAAGGGGTGTTTTATAACCCGTCTAAAAAATTTTTTTTTACTCTGCAGCAATTGTGCAAACAGCAGTTTTGTTTTTGCTTGTTGCAGATCACACACATGCATTCTTGTCTGCATGGCGGCCAGCCTTGACTGTGTTGTCAATTGCAGTTTTTTCAGCAGTGTTTGTAATAGATAGTAGCTTCATGTCGGCTTACTGCACGCTGGCCAAGTGTCTTCAGAGCTTTGTACAAGGTCACACTCCATGGTCTAATCAGTAGTGCCATTTGCAGTGTTTGTAACGAATGGCAGTTTCGTTTTGACTCATTGCTATGTGGGCGAAATTTTCAAAAACGTGGTGGAGGTTTTCACGGGAAAGTGGTGAGGGTGCTTGCTTGGCAGTTGGTGCAAAATTGAAGTGGCTGGTGAAGTAGTAGATATGCTTGGTTGTGGGCGTAAGATATTATGCTGCGAAGAAAGATATTATACTGCTTAGGTGAGGACACTCGCGAGGCGAGGCGCGATCGACCAGATAAAGTAACAATGCTGCACGCTCATCAGTCTCGCTGACCACAGCGGTTACCTATTGGCAGGACGACGCAACTTCAAGACAGAAAGGTGTTGCCGTGGCAACCACCGCTTTGCAGGAGAAATGAATTTCCTATTCAGCAAATGCAGCTATGGCAAGCTAAGAACAAAACTGGAAACACATGCCGCGTTTGTCGTGGTTGAAAAACGCGACGTGCGAAGAATGTCGCAGGGTTCGCACAGACCCTTGAAATCCTTGAATGTCCTTGAATTTGATAACATTAATTCAAGGGCCCTTGAAACTCCTTAGATATAAGTGAGCTCCTTGTAATCCTTGAAATTTTAGTGGACTTTGCTTCAATATAGCAAATAAACAACGTATTTCCGTAAGTCGCACTGATTTCGAAAACGCGTTTACTGAAGAATGTTCGCGAAAACATGTAGTCTTGACAGGAGAGCAATAGCAGCAAGTGTCGGTTTTCGAAACCGGCAGCGCCTGCGTCGTCTGGCAACAAATGCGAGCCAGAAATCCAATCCAATTCAACGCAAGTTATAGTAACCATAGAGTTTCTTACAAGAATACCTAGAGGGAAATCTGGCGCCACTGTCTATGCGAATTTCTTAATGGGCACCGTTGGAGCGCTGGAAATGACGGTATGTGTGTCTGCGAGGCTTGTGTTGGCTGGTGTTGAGTGAGGCTTCGGCTCAAAAGCGGATACGACTGCGCAAATAAAGCTTCTCTAAAACAAAACTTTTATAAGCTGATGTCATTTACACGTATTATATTTTAAAATAAATGTCCCCTCACCTTGACGACGTAAAACGGCGAAAGAAAGAAACAGAGGACGAACAGTGGCAGAGGGAACGCTGCCTTCGTCGTCTGCCTGCCAAGTTTAGCGGCCGTTGGTTACTTTTTACGCTTCGTAAAACTATACATCGACGAAGAAGTTTCCCATCATAAATAAAACTCGTTTTTATGCAATAATAAAAACCAAATAGCTCACTACGTGCTCCTTTAGTAAGAAATGAACCATTGCGACGCAAGGAACGCGTTGAAGCCAGACGCGGCTTCTGGGCTCTACGTGAAGGATACGAATCCGAGTCATGTTCGAAGCTCACATATCCCGGCATTCCCCTGCGTCCAACAGCTCGCAGCTCACGTAGTGAGCTATTTGTTTTTTATTATTGCATAAAAACGAGTTTTATTTATGATGGGAAACTTCTTCGTCGATGTATAGTTTTACGAAGCGTCCGACCGTTACTATGTAACGGTCGGTCGGTCTGTGCTCGGTATACTCGGTCCGTGCGTCGGCCTCGCGCGTCATTTCTCGGCAAAAGTTCGCGTTTGTGCTGTGTGCAATGCCTGCAACTTTACTTTGACAGGATGCCAGGCGGAAAGTGCAAGTTTCAGTCTGTGTGGCTGGAGCACAGCGAATATCGTCACTGGGTGAGGCCGGAGACAAGCAACCCTTAATCGTGCGAAGTGCGCAGTATGTCAGAGGTCGGTCGACTTTGCAACAATGGGGGAGTCGGCGTTGAAGAGCCATCAGAAAAGTGCCAAGCACCGATCCAAAGTTGCAGCAGGCGAGGGCTGCTCTTCCGTCACGAGTTTTTTGCAAGCGGCAAACGTCACAGAAACGACTTCACAGCGGGAAAACACGGAAACATCCTCTCGAGCTGCGACCCTTGACGAAAACTGCAGAAGGCATGACTCTGTGATTGAAGCCGAAATTTTGTGCACGATGAAAGTTGTGTCTTCACACTACTCGTACAGCTCCAGCGGATCAGTTTCCGAGTTGTTCCGAAAGATGTTTCCCGATAGCGATATCGCGAGAAGCTTCACTTGTTCGGAAAAAAAATGCGCGTACGTCGCGTGCCATGGTCTGCGCCCATTTTTCGCTTCTCAAGTCTTGGACATGATGGAGAAATCTGAACATTTTGTTGTCCTTTTTGATGAAACGTTAAACGAATACCTGCAAAAGAAACAGCTTGATGTTCACGTGAGACTGTGGAACAATTCTGAGGTGACAACAAGGTATGTGACATCGGCATTCATGGGCCACAGCACAGCGGACGACCTCATGAAGAATTTGACGGAAGCGCTGGCATCCTTTCCGATGACCAAAATTGTTCAGCTTTCCATGGATGGCCCCAATGTCAACTGGAGCCTTTTCCACAAGTTCCAGCAGCACATGAAAAATGACTTTCAAGTTCAAGTGTTTGGATATTGGATCGTGTGGCCTTCACACAGTGCATAATGCCTACAAAGCTGGAATGCATGCAACGGGCTGGCCAGTTGACACATATTTGTCCAGCTTATTCTCACTCTTTCATGATGCACCGGCCAGGCGAGAAGATTTTATTCGAGAGACAGGGAGCAGTGTGTTTCCACTTCCTTTTGTATCTCACCGTTGGATCGAGAACGTGCCCGTACTGGAAAGAGCCCTGGCCACATGGGAGCACTTGAAGCAATACACTGAAGCAGTGAGTGGCCGCAGGCTGCCCGTGCCAAAATGCAGAGCATATGAAAACGTCAGTGCTTTTCTAAATGACCAGCTTGCACTTGCAAAACTGAACTTTTCCCTGAACGTTGCCATGGTTGTGCAGCCTTTCCTGACTTTTTCAGAGTGATTCTCCCAAGACGTTTTTGCTGGCAAAAGAACTTGAAAGTGTTCTGAGGAGCCTTCTGTCAAGGTTCGTAAAGTGCTCTGTAATGACAGAAGCGACCAGCATCACGAAGCTGCTGCGAATTGATGTTGAAGATGCTGCCGTTTACACAGAACTTGAAAAGGTGGATGTTGGACGTGCAGCTGAGAAGATTTTGAAATGCTGCAAAGCGAGCGCGAAGTGTATTTTTGAGTTTAGGTACGAGTGCCGGAAGTTCCTCGTGAACATGATCCTGAAAGTCATGGAGAGAAGTCCCCTGAGGTACCCTGTCATTCGTGGGTTGTCGTGTTTCGACCCCACAGAGATGTCCAAGACAGACACGTGCCTTGGGAAGCTAAAAATTGTGCTTAACTGCCTAATCGACAACAAGCTTCTCTCTGAGCACAAACGCGACATTGTGTGCACACAGTACGTTCAGTTTTGCCTAGAAAAACGGCATGAACTGCAAAACTATGAAAAAGATCATGAACGTCTTGACAGTTTTTTCGTGCGGCTGCTGAAGCACGATGCTTCATTCTCGCAGTTGTGGGCTGTGGTGAAACTACTTCTCCTCCTGAGCCATGGGCAGGCCTCAGTGGAAAGAGGCTTCAGCATCAACAAGCAGGTTGCGGTCGAGAATTTGGCAGAGCTGTCGTATATTTCTCAACGAGTTATCTGTGAAGCTGTGAAAAGCCATGGTGGCCTGCTGAACGTTCAGATTTCAAAAGAGTTGAAGGCGTCAGTGCGCCAAGCCCGGCATAGGTACGCTGCATACCTAGACGAACAAAAGAAACAAGCACTATCACGGCAGGCAGCTTCAAAGAGAAAAGAGCTCGAGCAAGAGCTTGATAAAATGCACGGAAGGAAGTGAAAGCTTCAAAAAACTCTCAAGTGCCTGCTGGAATCTGCGGACCGTTTTTTGGAAGAAGCTCAAGCGAAAAACGACCTTGCCTACTTAGTCAAGGCAAACAGCTTTCGTCGAACTGCTAAAGAAAAGGAGCTGGAGATAGCTTCTGTGGAAAAAGAAATCCATGCGAAAACTGCACTGCTTCCATAAGCTTGTAAGTGAATAAAATTTTGCTAACACTCCTTGAATTTTGCCATTTTTCATCCTTGAAATCCTTGAAAACTCCTTGAATTTTCAGTCAAATATTCTGTACGAACCCTGATGTCGGCATTGCCAACAAGTACATTCATTGCTGTAGCAACTGTACATAAAGCATTTTCTGTCTTGAAGTTGCTTCGTCCCACTGATAGATATCCGCTACTGTCACCATACCAATGGACTCACGTTGTTGTTACTTTATCTGGTCGTGCATGCCTTGCAAGCAAGCTGAGAAGTGCCCCCACCTATATATCTTACACCGTGTTTGCGGGTACAGTCGAACCCCGCTGCAACGAACGCCACTTCAATGAAGTTTCCAGTACGACAAAAAATTCCCGGTTCCCCATCAGCAGTCCATAGGAATCAATGCATAAATATACTCGCCACAACGAACACTTTTTCCTCTGCCGTTCCGCTTCAACGAAATTTGACGATGCAATTCCAGGCTCAAAAATTTAATTTGCCATGCAATAAACACAATCTCGAACATTTTGGTGCATTTTAGAACATTAAAATACGTCTACAAAGTCTAACTCGCATGTTGGCACCACCAGAAACCGCCGCTGTTGACTGAGCTTGGGGGCCGCCATTCCTTGATAATGATGACGATGAGACTACCCTGCTTTTGCAACTGGCTTGAGTTGTTTCTTAGTCGCAGACAATTCGAAGCCGAAGCTCAGTTGTCCACGCTGCAGCCTGGGGTGCAATTTCGGAACGACGCCTTTTCCAGTGCAAATGCTTTTCGCGCTTGGCCAGTGCGGCCAGTGGTTTGAGCAACGATTCATCCACATTATCACCGAGCCAGCCCCGAGTGGTGTATGATACGAATAGCATAGAATAAGACGTAAGTCATCGCTCCACGATAGCATGCCTGAATGTCGGCATTGTCGGATACCTTGTTGTCGGTGAATAGCTAGTGTGAGCGTATTAGTACAGCTGTGCAGTTCGTGTTGTGCGCCCGTATCTCTGTTTGGTTTATTCGTGGAAGCCATTGTTTCAGCCTGCGATGGAATTTTTTGTGCGTACCGTCAATTTCGTTGTAGCGGGGTTCGACTGTATCTTGTTGGGCCAGTGTGGCGAAGGCGATGGTGTTTTCAAGTTGTAATCGGTTGGATGGCTCTCTACAAGCCTTTTAGCGGTGTAGTGTGGCGTCAGCGGCACTGCAAGTTGAGGAGTGTAGTTAACTTTTACGCTGTGCAGTGCTGTACTTTTGTATCAAATTTCTAAAATTATGTTGCTACTGCTCAGTATAGCAAATAATATCCGGGTATGAAGAATCCGAGATCAACTGTACATATATACATTGTGGTGCCATCTGTACTGTTTGATGTGGTAAAATTCTTGTGATTGTTCATTTCTCCCTGGATGACGATGTAGAAGCTAGCCTCAACATTCACAATGGCGCTAGTATGTAGCATAGTATACATGATTTGCATGTCAACAGCAAATTTCACAAAATTTCACACCAGAAAAATATTGGAAACTCAGTACAACTCTGTGACCACTCATTTGGCATCGGAAATAAATCAAATAATGCAATGTTCATAGTTGCCAAAGTCTGAATTTTTCTGTTCAATCTTTTAACTTTGTGAGGTTGATAGTGCTTTCCTGAAGCAGAGTGGATCAAGTGATCGGGTGTTGTGCTGGGCTCTTTGTCTTTGCAGGGAGACATTGGAAGCCCTCCTGCAGCGAGCAGTGGCCCACTGTCCCAAGGCCGAGGTTCTCTGGCTCATGGGAGCCAAGTCCAAATGGATGGCTGTGAGTACACTGTCTAGACCATCAGCACAACAATCGATGACCACAGTTAGCCCAGTTGGTGTGTTTCTTCAGGCTGAGACATAACTAGATGCAAGGGAACAGAGGGCAGGAAATGAGGCAGGCAGGAAGGACTGTGGGCCAAGTTCAACCAAATTTCACTCATCACACTGACGTTGAATTGAGACATTGCACAACCCTTCTTGCAGTGCCACAATTTTCGAGGCTTGCATTCTATCAGTGGAAGAAATTGCACTCTCCTTTCTTTTCCTTGTGTTTTGAAGGTAACTAATTTCTTTTTTAACTGAGGGCCACTAATAGAGCTGTTATGAAATGTTCCCTGCTTTCTGGATGCAAAATGTGTCTAGTGTTGCCGCATCCCTTTGTGTGTTGTCTAAAAACACATGCACACTAAAAAGCAGGAGTGCATTCACATTACGGCAATGACTAGCCTGATTAACCTGCCACTAAGACCTTGACTGCTGCCCTGTATTTTCATAGACATAGATTATTCATGCAGCAGATAGCTTGAGTGACGTCTTATATGCCACATAACAACAGGAGCACGTAAACTATTTAAATGTGCCTAGCAGGTCATGTGGCATGTCCCTTCTAACATGCATCTGTTTTTCTCAGAGTGCTTTTCAAGCGATGAATTTATGGCAGTCTGCTGTGGTCGAAAAACAACATGATTTTGGGCTTTTTGTTGCATCACAGGTTGTAGCCCATTTTTCGGCGTCCGCGAACCACAACGCTCAACTTTGCAGCAGTGAGCTGCTTTCATTTCTGCAAAGCGGTGCGCATTTGAATACAGTGCCGCACAACGAGGTGGCAGCGATCGACGGCCTAGGGAGTTCAGGTTGTCGCCTATTAAAAGCATGCAGTAGGCTTAAAGTAGCGCTACGCCACACACGTGCCCGAGCAGATAGCTGAAGATGCTTATTGTGATAAGGTTGTCGGCGATAAGCCAAAGCGGCAACTCGGCAAAGATGGCGTTAGCCGAGTAGGCGACACGCTGCATGCAACTAGCCAGGGATGATCGGCTCCACGTGGCGGTACCGCGGTTCACTGAAACGGTGTCGGTTCACTGCAAAGGCGGTTTAATTCACTCGTGCACGCAACGGGCATCGCTTCACAACGCGAAAAGGCCTAACTTTTCACCAGAGGGGTTGTTAGCACTTTTCAATAAAAATGTGCAGGAAAAAGTGGCTTGGTTGCTAAGTGCATGTTTTTTGAGGGCGAGTCCATTTACAACAAACTACTGATATAACAACCAGTTTTCGTAGTACTTTCGAGTTCATTATAAACGGGTTCAACTCTAGAAGAATAAGAATTGGGTGGAGTGCATTTGGCAGGCATTCTCATGCCATGAATGGTAGCTCACCACTACCCCTGAGGAGAAAGGTATGTAACAGCTACATGTTACCGATACTTATATATGAAGCTATTGACACTACATCTCATTCTCAAAAGCAGCTAAGTATGGGATAGAGCTAGTTGGTATTCCGTAGTAGTAATGTGCGCAGTGCAAAAGGGGACAAAGGATGGAAGGATCCTTGCTCGTCTCTGTCGCTTCTTTCCGTCCTTTGTCTGCTTTTGCGCCGTGCTCGTTACCACAATAGCAGAGTGTTGTTTTTGTTTCGGCCATGTAATTTGAGTTGGTGTCATAGTCACTTATATTATCCTATCTAGTTATTGAGTTTGGCGAGAGACTAGTGTCCCCAGTGAACTAATGCTGTTGCCTCTTCCTCGGTGGCAGGGCGACATCCCAGCAGCTCGGAGCATCCTGTCTCTAGCCTTCCAGGCCAATCCGAACAGTGAGGAGATCTGGCTGGCTGCCGTCAAGCTGGAAAGTGAGAACAATGAGTTCGAGCGTGCACGTCGACTCCTTGCCAAAGCACGCTCCAGTGCCCCCACTGCCAGGGTGAGTTTCCTCCTGCTGTGCTTGGCCTGTCTGTTTTTTTGTTTTTTTTTCATTCTCTTAGCTTACTACTGTACCTTTGCTTACCTACAGCTGAGTATTGGAAGTTATCACTTTCAATACTCGGGAAGGGGTGTAAAAAAGGAGAAGGGAAAGGAGAGGCCACCTTTTTGAGATTAGAGTACCCGCACCACCGAGTGCAAGGTAAGTGTAATTCTCTCCCCAATAGAAAGAGCTATGGCTGCCAGGAGGCACCTAAGATCGAACCCAGTACCTGGCACATAGGAGGCAGATGGGTACTGATTTACCAAGTGATCTGCAAGTAAGAGTGCCAGGTACACACTCGAATAAACACAGCTATAACAAATTATCGGTTATAACTAGGGGTGTGCGAATATTTTTCGAATAGTGTTTGCTATTCGATTCGATTCGCACTGAAATTTTACTATTCGAACTATGCGAACTTCCCAAAGACAAATGCAGTCAACGTCCGGTTGAAAGTGACCCCTTCAGATTTTCAATATGCTTCACCTCATTACACTCTCGTATTGCGGCAAAGCTGCCTTTCAAGCTCCGTTACGGTCGAACTTAGCCAAGAGACAAAGTCCGGTTGGAAGTGGTCCCTAGATTTTCAATATGCTTCACCTCATCACACCCCCGTATTGCGGCAAAGCTGCCTTTCAAGCTCCGTTACGGTCGAACTGAGGCAAGAGACAGTCAACGTCTGATTGGAAGTGGTCCCTAGATTTTCAATATGCTTCACCTCATCACACCCCCGTATTGCGGCAAAGCTGCCTTTCAAGCTCTGCTACGGTCGCAAATGTATTAACTCAAGAAAACGCTGGTTCCAATATGGAGATGAAAGATGTGGCAGAGTTGGGGGCTCAATTAATGCTGTTTTGGACCTGAAATTTGGGCAGGAAGTCCGAAAAATCGGACGCCGAAGCTTTTTAGCATCCAAAATTTCAGATGTTCTTATATGTCGACGTCTACGAGGCAAATTTGGAACTCCGGACTTGAAGGGAGCACACCCTTGCCTGCCACATCAGTTGGCCTTCCACAGCAATTGAAAGAGGAGGAGAGGCTGAGGAAATGGCATCTCTGCCTATCACGTGTAAAGTGTTGTCGGCAACACCTTGGTTGCACCAAATCATGTACATAAATACAATTCGGCCTCTACATTGCTTGATAAGAAAGACAACTATGAAATATGACCCCACCAGCACTTCATCAACCTAGCGAAAAGAAACACTTTCATGTTGCTATCTCACAAGAACATACTTAGGGATTCTCTGCAACCTTTTCTGTAATTTCACTTCGAATTATTCGAAATTATTCGATTCGATTCGCACTCAATCTTTATTATTCGAATTCGCTTCGCACCCAAAATTTTGCTGTTCACACAGCTGTAGTTATAACAAAGTAAATGAAAAATAGTCTTGTCACAGATAGTGTTACAAATATACGTTTATATTACGAATTTTCGGATATAACTAAGTTATTTTTATGTCAGACGCGACTTTGTTATAATGAGGTATGAGTGTACATGTCTCTTTCAGATGTACTACTGGCTCATTCAGGCTGAAATATTGTGCAGAGGTAGCATGTGGTAGCAGCTAGTGCAGAATGTCTGCCTGCAAGGGTGGTTTTATGGCAGTGTGACCAATATTGCCATGAAACTCCCTCTTAAAGCAGGTTTCACACGGGAGAATGCATAACCCACCATGGTGGTCTAGTGTTTACGGTGCTTGACTGTTGACCCGAAAGTTGCGGGGATCAAATCCCGGCGGCGGCAGCCACATTTTTCATGGAGGCGAAAATGCTTGAGGCCTGTGTACTTAGATTTAGGTGCATGTTAAAGCACCCCAGGTGGTCGAAATTTCCAGAGCCCTCCACTACGGTGTTCCTTATAATCATATCGTGGTTCTGGGATGCTAAACCCCAACAATTATTATATTAGGGAGAATGCATATATCCATCCATTTGAATTACTTCGAGTTTTGAAAGTCGAGCGAAAGTGAGTATCAAGTATCATAAGACTCTGAATATTCGGTATCAAATATTTGCCCAAGCCTAGAAAATTCAAGTTTGGTTGCAGCAAACTATTGGGAACTTCACGCATTCATCAACAGCCCTTTGTAAGTTTGCTTCTGGAGGATCTCTGTCGAACTTGCTGCAGCGGAGAAGTGGTATAATCTGTCATTGCTGAAATGAATAAATAGGTACTCAGCATGCTTCTTCATTGAGTTCACTAAGGTCGAGCGTTGGGCTAGTTGGTGCAGCATAATCCAAAGGTTTCACAGCGCATACAACGAGGTCTCTTCTTTGCTCGTCCTCGTTGTATGCGCTGTGAAACCTTTGGATTCTTCATTGAGGTTTTTGCCAAACTCTACAGGACATCACCCGCCACCGTGGTGTAGAGGTAATGTTGCTCGACTGCTGACCCGCAGGTCATGGGGTCGAATCCCGGTGGTGGCCGCCGCATTTTTTATGGAGGCGAAAATGCTTGAGGCCCATGTTCTTAGATTTAGGTGCACATTAGAGAACCCCAGGTGGTCAAAATTTCTGGAGCCCTCCACTATGGCATCTCTCATAATCATATCGTGGTTTTGGGATGTTAAACCCCAACAATTATTATTATGCACAGGACATTTGTGCCATGAATAACTGTGGCACCAAATTTCTATCTAGTAATCTTAGGATGAAACTGTGGGCGGTTCCGATATGTGTGGTAAGCCACTACTTTTCGAAGTAGCATGTGTGATATACATGATAAATAACTTGCGCTTGCAAACAGAGACACGAGAGAAGAGATCAAGATAACAGAAATGCTGTTTGTGTTTTCTTGATGTCTTTACTTGTGTCTGTGTTTGCATGCCTACCTTCTTATATCATGAATTCTTGCCAACTAGCTCAACTTTCTGTCGTTCTTTGTGTGCACATGTGTCATTCTCTGGATGCAGGTGATGATGAAGTCTGTGCGGCTGGAGTGGGCGCTGAAGGACCTACAGCAGGCCCAGCAGCTGCTGGACGAGGGGCTGCGCTTGTACGCCGACTTCCCCAAGCTGTGGATGATGAAGGGGCAGATTGAGCAGAGCCAGGGCCAGACCGATCTGGCACGCAACACCTACAATCAGGGGGTATGTTACTGAAAAACCGTAACAGATTACACGTGCTTTCTTCAGAAATGCAATTGCTTCCAGTTACCAATTAGTACTGACCTCAAGAAAGTAATTGATGAATTACTGAGAAGTAATAGATAATAACATTGTTTAAATACAGTAAATCAAAAACTGGCTACCTGGCCTGCCTTTTTCAGTGCATCCTCTGCAGCTCTTGAAACGTATATCTTCACCAGCAGAAACTTTGTTGGTCATCTCCCCTAATTTCTTTTTGAAAAATCAGCATTAACACTAAAAAGTGATAACATTCCCTAGTGTGTATGCAAAGGAAGCGCAGTGTTATACTGTATGGAAACTCCTTGTTCATAGGATTGTAATTACATTGTCGTGAGGCTTGTGTTCTGGTTCTCTATGGAATGCAGCACTTTACAGCTGCTAGTGCACAGACTCCCTCTGAGATGGTGCTCTTGGTGAAGCCAGTGAAATGGCAAAATTGCCATCAGTATACATCCGTGTGAGTGTGAGGCTGCTCGGAGCATTATTGTAAGTGTTCTACTGTTATTTTGTGCCAAATACAAATGCAAAATACTGCACTGCCTGTTTTGCTTCGTCGTTGATAATGTAATTGAATTACGTTATGTCACTGCAATTTTGCATTGCATTTTCATTTCTTCCAATTTTTAACTAATTTCTCAATTGTCACTGAAGTGCAATTAACAGAGTGTAATGTCTGTCTCTCTGGAAAGCAGCAAGCCATGTAGACACACATAAAGCTATAGTGTAATTGCTTGGCCTTGAAGACTGCTCACAAAGTACATGGATGTGCACACCACACAGGGGCAATTTCCCAAATGCCATATTTACTCACGTAAGCTCTGGGTTTTCTTTTTGTAGCCTTTTCCGTGAGGCTCGATAGATTCCTGGGACATTTAAGCAGAATGCTGCAACAAGCAGATGACCATAAATGCACATTGACTCGGTCGCTTCTGCTGTTCTCGTCATTTGGGGAAGTCATCTTCTTGTCGGCAATCTTGGAAAATCGACAAGCTCAGCCTTGAAGGACGCGTACACAAGAGGAGAAAATTTGACGAACAGTCACGCTGGGCAATCTTGCAAAGTTGGTCGTCCTCTGTGCTGTCCATTATCACTGTTTTGAGATTACTGTCGTCTTAAGTAAGAGTCTTGACAAGTAACCAGTGCTCTTTTGACAATGGTGTAAAATGCAGCCGTTGTAGAAATAACGACCTTCTGTAAGCGCAGCACTTGCTTCTGGAGAACCATCTCTGTTAGTGGGCAGTGTAGCTTCACCTTATGTTTTTAAAGGGACACATTAAAACAAAGTGCTCTTTCTCTTGCAAGAAGTTTGGTGTGCCAGAAAAGACACAAAAGGAAGCAACACCTTATTATGGTCATTTGAAGTTCCCCAGCCAGCTTACCAAGGCATCCTCAATTTCGATAGTATCTGTCTGAACCTAGTTTATATTTACATAGGGGAACATTGCTGTCACTTTCAATGCTGCATTTTTCTGTGGACAAAATTGACTTTTTTTCTTTTTTTTTTGCCGGCACAGCAACACAGCTGGATGATTATCCTTCTATGAAAGAGACGTTGGTACAATAGACTCTCGATAATTCTAACAAATCTTAAATTTTTGGTTGGGCTGCTAAGTTTTCAATGTGTCTTTGAGCCACTTAATCCAAACTGCCCCACTGCACAAATTCGATTAGTTCAAACTTTTTGCTTGTCCATGCCTAGAAAAATCCACTACCTTTGTTGCTTCTAGCTGAACATTTGCATTTCTATGTCACTAACAGTTGCATATAAAGCAGATTGCCTGCCCACAAAATGACACAAGCTAGCCGAACTGCTTGCACCAACAATCGCACGCTGACCGAGGAAAAAAAAATCAAAATGGTCTAGCCTAGCCTATTGCACGATGAACGCGTCTTAAAGTCACTTACGCCACAGTTAGTATACACTGTTATCATGCGGGAAAGCGTCCTAAGAGTGGGAAGGGGCAATCGGTTGGCACAAAACTTTACTGGCAACCATGCAGAGCTGTCTATGATGTTCCTGCGGCACTCAGAAACAAAACTCACAGGGTCCCTTATGCATTCACTTACGACAACTGGAAGGCGAAAACCATCTTCTTTTTCTTCTCACTCGATGAATTGATCCCGCCCCGCCACCCTCCAAAAGCTTTCTGCACCTAACGTGGTTTTCCACTGCCTCCGTGATCGGCCCACATTTGACTGAGCTACGATGTCATGTGATGACGCCACATGTGATGTTACGTGACATGACGTCACAAGTTTTGGCGACATGTGACATCATGATGACGTCATCACGTGATAAGTATTTTTTGCATCACTCATGCGGGTGCAGCCTGCGGGAGATGCCTACGCAGAACGCCAGTCACTTTTCGTGTTTGATGAGGCATCTAAGGCTTTTGCCTTTTTAAACATCACAATGCTAGTTGGCATTTGCCCTGAGTCATATCTGTGAGAACAAAATCTTGAGGTCCCCCTCGAGTTTAAATTATGGAGAGTCTGCTGTATTTCCTTTGCTGAAGCCCCTTTGCCCCCTTGCAAACTGTTCAAGTATTTTGTGTTTTCGCGCAGCTCAAGAAGTGTCCTACGTCAGTGCCCCTGTGGTTGCTGCTGTCTCGGCTGGAGGAGTCAACAGGTGCACTGACCAAGGCCCGCTCTGTGCTGGAGAAGGCCCGGCTGCGCAACCCTGGCTGTGCAGAGCTCTGGCTCGAGGCCGTGCGAATCGAGGTCCGTGCTGGTTTCAAGGAGATTGCTCAGAACCTCATGGCTAAAGGTCAGCTCCTTGCTCTACTTCTGAGGGATGCCCCTTTAAGGTTTAAAAAAGTGGGCTGCCTGAGGGGAGACGCGATTCTATACAGTTTGAAAAATTATTTTGGGTGATACAAGTAAATTTAACATGCAGCTTCTTTCTGCTTTTCTCCGCTTAGACTTTAATTAGTAGCGGAATTAAAACAGGATACAGTTAAACCTCTTTATGATGAACATTAGTTTAACATGATTCTCTATATAATAAAGTAAAGTAGACTGTCGTTAAATGGAACCTGAAGGAACCAGGAAAATGTGTTCCGTTTACTGAGAGAGGAGCAAGGGTGCAAAATCCAAGTATGAAACGAATCATATCAGGGACAGTTATTCCATTTAAGCAGCAGTTCCATTTAAGGAGGTTTCCGTTTACTGGGAGTCTACTGTATTTTACTTTTTATAACTTCATTTTCATACAACACTGTCTATTTTTAACCTAAGGATGCTTTTCCACAATTTTATTATCATGGTGTATCACTTCAAGAAAGCAAAGAAAAAAGAACTAGGTAATGACTTGGAAGCTACTCCTGGCGCCAGTGGTCAAATAATTATTACATACCGTATAAACGCGTGTAAGGGCCGCACTTTTTTTTCAAGAAATAAGGGCCAATTTTTAGGGTGTGCCCCATACACGCAACATTTTTTTTAAAAGTGCAAAAGTGCAAGACCATCATTCCGCACTTCAGTCACATAGCGGAGCAAGTCTTTTTCCAAATCGGGAAACTTGCACTGCTCTCCTCGGAAAGCGTGCTTAGTGCTGTTGGTGTTTCGCAAGGCTTCTTTTTGAGCACAGCAACGTTGAACACACTTCTCGTCAACGTCGAATTTTCTGCCGGCGGCACGTTTCCCATGCTCGAGAGCATACTCGATCACCTTCAACTTATAGCCAGCCGTGTAGCTATTCAGGTGCTTGCCCATCTTGCCAAAACGTGAACGTCGTGTAGAAAACAAGCTAGCACGAAGGTCATCGAACAGTGCAGAAAACTACAGCAAATGGCTGGCTGAACTGCACAAACCGAACGCGAACACCATGCCAAAGTTGGTGATGCTAATGCCGATATGGATAGCGCCGATAGCGCGTTTGCATAAAGATGTGAGAAGCTAAAGATAAAATCCTGCTTTAACCTTTAGTTGGCGAGTCTATGAATACTAATAAAAAAGTTCAAATTTTTAGCCCACTTCACGAACATCTTAACACGAATAAAATCCAAAAATATATATATACTCTGGTGACGATGATGATGGTTGCGTTTCCTTGCGCCATCTATTGACTACGCCTAGAAGCTTACGCGCGCGCGCATTTTGAATACGTATTGGTTGAGGAAAGTGTGGGTGCGGCCCTTACGCGGATTTTAATTTTTTTTTTTTTAGAATATGCACTTCAAAAAAACGGGGTGCGGCCCTTACACGCGTTTATACAGTACAGTTTTTGTAACGCACTTTTCAAATCGCACGATGGAGAGCGTCTGCCAAGGTGGAGCAGTTTCTTTTCCAGCAGTGGCTGAGGGTCAAGGGTGCACCTTCTGAGTGCTGTCTTCCTCACCATTTCGAATTTCTTTATTTAGCGTCAGATGTGCCACGATATGTGCTATGAGGGTAACTTGTTTGGGCTAGTTGGTGTCTATTCATTGCTACATAATTGCGCACCGCTTAGAAGACGAGGACAAAACTGCACGAACGCAAGTGCAAGCTTTCAACTGGATTTAATGGGTGGACAAATGATGCTTTTATACACATGCGTCTGTGACGTATCTTGGGTCTCTTCTTGATATATACATGTCTAGTCACGGACGCATGAAATCATTGAGGCGTTCGAGATTATTCGCTTGGGGGAAGACTGCGCCAGTATGGCTTCTCTGGGACTAATGCAGAAATAAATAATAAATTCATAATGCAGAGCTAGGCAATGGGTGCATGTTTTCTCGGCATGAGTGGCTTTCGTTATTGTATGGTTTTGTTTGGGTTTGTTTTTTATGTAAATGTATAAAACGCTTCGATGTTATAATGAGCACACAAATATGTGCGGTGTTGTGTCTGTGATTAGACATGTATATCAAGATGTCACTAAAGATACATCACACACTCATGTGGATAAAAGCATCATTTGTCCACCCAATAAATCCAGTTGAAAGTTTGCACTTGTGTTTGTGCAGTTATGTCCTCACCTTCTAAGCGGTACGCAGTTACGTAACGATGTGCTATGAATATGTCAGTATTGTGCAGTTGGTGATGACTGTACTGCGAACAATGGCCCGCATACGACAGTAAGCTTGCGGCAATGTGTTGTGCGTGGGGCATTTGGAATGGTGCAAGAAACGGTTGCATAGCACTACAACAACGTTATCTTCCTGTTGTGCTTTCTATGCAGCCATGCAGGATTGCCCTGCCAGTGGCATCCTGTGGGCCGAGGCCATCTTCATGGAGCCCCGTCCACAGCGCAAAACCAAGAGCGTGGATGCACTCAAGCGCTGCGAGCATGACGCCTATGTCCTCCTGGCTGTCAGCAAGTGAGACAGCTTCCTTCAATCTCTCTGACTGTTCTAATTATTTGGCACTTTAGTTAGTATTTGGAGGCTCCTTTTCAATTAGTCTATGGCTTTGGTGATTAGTAGTTGCTTCTTACGCTACAATTTATGACATGTTTGTCTTCAACCTTGTATACTGTGAACATTGCAACCATAGCCTGTCTGTGCAAGCTTCTGTTTGTTTGTTTATTTATTTGTTTACCTTCAGGGTCCAGAAAGACATTGCAGGGGAGGTTGATGTAATTAACAAAAAATACAATAAAATATAACATGTTCAAAGGGTTGCAGTCGAACCCACTTATAACGGTACCGGTTTTGACTATATATCTGTTATAATAATGAAAAGCTGCTGCACCGTCAACTTTTGTATGTTTTATATGGTAAAATAACTGGCTTACTACAGTGCCCCCATGCAGCATCATCGGTTATAGCAGTGAAGCCAGCTGCTAGGTGTCTGTGGCGAAAGGTAATGGAACCAGAAATCCTTGAAATGAAAGAAGCGGAATATTTGTGCCACTGCACCCTTGCTAACTGTCGCCACGCACCCATACAATAGGAGCCCTCCTGCAGCCTTCTCAGAATCGACAGCCTTGCGCGCCTCTCCTGTTGCCCGTCCACCCCTCTGAACATTAATAGGCCACTCCGCATCACCCTTCAAAACACGAATGGAACGCTCCAAGTGAGCTGCCTGCAATCACAGTTAGCTCACGCCTTCGCACATTTCCGGTACTTGTCCGTAAAGACAACACCGCACTGTGCCATGACAGTGGTCCCTTCAGACTGTTGATTACCTTCACCCCATCACACTTCGGCGTTGCGGCAAAGCTGCCTTTCGGACTGCTCTTACGGTCGCAAGCGAATCAACTCGCAAAAGCGCTGGTTTGAACCTGCAGACGCGACAGAGGTGAGGACTTAAAGGGGCCTGCAACACTTTTTGAGCAGGGTCAAAAAGCGCTGCGGATCGGTAGTCGAGGCTCCCGAGAACACGCGAGCGAAATATTATAGCGAAGCGAGCGGCCTGGAATTTACAATAAATTCTCAAAGTCAGCTGAAAATCGCTCCCTCTTCTCTCGACAAATGATGTATTAGTCCACAATATATGACGCGATTGTCGGCAGTTCCGCCCCGCCACGGTGGTCTAGTGGTTATGGCGCTCGACTGCTGACCCGAAGGTCGCGGGATCGAATCCCGGCCGCGGCGGCTGCATTTTCGATGGAGGCGAAAATGTTTGAGATATAGTATTGTGAACATTAGGCAGCTTGCACGGATAATGAGATGACAGGGTTATGCCCAGCATGAAAACTTTGATCTGGATGCACTCTATTTTTGTTCTACTATTGACTGTGTGAGAACATTGTGGCTAAGTTGGTTTTCACTTAGTCCCATGCCATTTCTTCGAAGCTCAAAAAATGCTTGTGTCAACTGAAGTGTGTGCACTCCACAACAAATCCACAAGTACAGTCTCCGACCGATTTTCCGGACCTTTCGGGGTCTGCGAAATAGTCCAAAAAATCTAACAGTCTGAAAAAATGGTTAAGACATGAAAATGAAGTTTATTTGGATTAGAAGAGCCTAGAAAGACACCCAATGATGCCCTGCTTCATGCTATGCTTGGGAACAAGCAGATTTGGTTGTATTTGGCCTACGGTAACAACGTCAGCGCGTTGGCATTGACCATTGCGGACACCACAGTTGGTGGTTCCATGGCACCAAGCAAACAAAACTTGATGTAGGTCACAAAAAGATGCACGCAACGTCTCGTCTGTTTGGTGAGATTTAACGATGCAGTTAGGGGTTCTTAACCTCCACAAACATCGAAACGCTACCGCCGCAGCCACGATCAAACCCGCGTGTTTCAGGATGTGCACATTAACTGAGTGCTACTGAGCAACCGCAAGAGCAGAGAACATGGGACGCGCACAACGGCTCAAAAATACTTGACACAACACCAACACGACCACGTGCGGAATGACAACTGGAAAGACCACATTCTTTTCCTTCCTCCGTGGGAAAAACAATCGCACAAAAAATTTTAAAAACCTACCGGCATATTAATGATGACGATAAGGCTGACTGAAAAAGAACAGTTGCGTCCCCTAGACATTTTTGCCTGCCAAGGAAGATAGGACACGGCCTCCGAAACGGGAAGGTTGTGCACACTTCCAGTCTTGAAGGCAACGCAACTAGCCACTGGAAGCCAAACTTGACCAGGCCAACAGAAAATCTAAGGCGGCTTTCAAAATCGAGCGGCATGGCTCAAAACAAGTTATTTGGTCCAAAAAATTGAACTTTAGGGCATGAATTCGTCTGAAAAATCGGACGCCAAAATGCATTAGTGCTATGGGAACCTTGACGGTGCATTAATGAAGTCTGAAATATCCAAGAAGTCCGAATTTTTTTTAGTCTGAAAAATCCATCGCGCCAACTGTAGCATTAAAGGGATGATTGGGCATTCTTGTTTGTTGCAATTACTTTTAGTTGAAGATCTCTTCTTCGTAGTTCTCTCTGTCATAGGTGTGAATTCTACTGCTGTGGAAGACCACGATTTCATATGCTAATTTCAGAAGTCTGTACTGCTGCTGTGGTCCTTATACTCTGAGAGGTCATGGGGCAGCTAAGAAATCTGTTATTCACTGTAATCTAGCAGTGCATTGTCAATATGAAGTAATCCATTGTACCTAATGCATTTTAACCAAGAATTTTGAAATTCTTGTCAAACAGATATTACCGCAAGTACTACTAGTGATTGCATCATCGCTGTTGAAGTTTCTTTTCAAACCTGTTTAAATGTTTGAAATACGATGACATGCACTTCAACCTTCTCCTTCCATTTTTCCTTGCAGGCTTTTCTGGACCGAACGCAAGACAAACAAAGTTCGAGAATGGTTAAACCGTACCGTAAAGATTGAGCCAGACCTGGGCGATGCATGGGCCTACTACTACAAGTTTGAACTTCTCCATGGCAGTGAGGTAGATTCTGGGCTTGTAGTTGTGGGTGATTTCATCCATTTTTACTGTATTGAATTGCCTAACAATTTCTTTTCTCACCTTAAGAATTGATGCTATGTAGCAGGCTAAAATTTTAGCACACATTTAAAACATGTCTACATGTGCAATGACCAGTTTGATAGGTGCTGTGAATGTGATCACAATGTGCACCTATACCACATGGGCCAGCGCATGAATTAAAAGTAGTGGTATGAAGTGCACAGTCTACAAGAAATTGCAGAAAAGTGTTGGGTTGATTAGCTCTTAGAATAAAGATCGTAACATGCAAATGGGTGTGAAACTACAGCAGATCATTATTGTTTCTTGTTTTCTTGCAATACCGCCAGCTAAGAAACTTATGACGATGAATTTATTGCTGAGTCGCACAGAGGAACTAAGGATCTTTTTAATCCCATCTTCATGAAACAATTTGAAGTGAACAGTCACCTAGGCCTTCCACATGTCAGCGATCAGGACCTGATCGCTGCCTTGCGATTATGTTCACCATTGCCAATGCCTTGCTCTAAGCACCCAATTTTTCGGACATGAACTGTTTCGTAAAAATGTATGAACAATCTGGAAGCAAAAAAAAAAACAAATTAGTACTTCGGTAAAATCGGTTTTGTTGTTCTCTGAAGTAGCAGTGGAGCAGAAAGTTCAATTTACAGCTGCAGATGCATTTCGCATGTACCTATTCCTCAGAAGTGCTTGAGCTTATCGAATGTAGAGTTAAAGGAATGATAAGTTAGTAAAGGGGGCGGTACCTTATTGAGTAAGCTAGTTCAGAAGAGAGAACTTCTACTCAAATTGCACTAAACCTACTTGTGGCTATGCCACTTTCAGGAGCAGCAAGAAGAGGTGAAAAGGCGGTGCGTGATGGCAGAACCAAGGCACGGCCCAAACTGGTGTCGGGTGTCCAAAGACATTGTCAACTGGCGGAAGAAGACCGAAGACATTCTTGTCCTGGTGGCAAACGCTCTTCCAATCCCAACGTAGCTGCAAGAAACAGAATCCTTAGTTACAATCTCTGTAGTGACATCATTGTTCTTTGATTTTACCATAACTTTATTGTCGTGAGGCATGCCAGTCAGCAAAAGAGTGTTACAAAGGCATACGCTTCTCTGAAGGAAAAGTGCCCGTTGCCTCAGGTGTAAGTCCACACCAGTTCTTGTGCCCTTGAATAAACTCAGCAGCCACTACGTGTAAAGATTAAATGATGGTGGCTGCAAGATTCGTAATTCTCTTGCATTCAATGAGAGGTTAAAACACATCGTCACATTCACACTGTTTTTATGCCCACAGTGTACCCTAAAAGTATTTCTTTTCTGGTACTTGCACAGCTACACGTGATAGAGAGACAAGAACATTGCCATCACATTAGTGCATATACAGTTTACAAAACTTATCAGACTATTTGTACATTGCTGTAAAATGAGCCTAGACCACTGAGAGGCTTCAATGAAATAAAGATGGTCTTACTCACTGCGTCTTGCTGTTCGCCAATGTATGCCTGGTTACTTTTTCAAGCGAAGCTTGGTTACTTTTTCAAGCGAAGCTTGGTTACTTTTTCAAATGAAGCTTGCTATGAGTTAATTTTCGGTGGCGGCATAGTATGCGAAAAACCCGGCGAGTGTGCAGAAATGTGGCCCACAAAGGTGCGCCGATTACACGTGTATTTGCACCCTTTTCCAATAATTCATGCTCTCTGAATCGTGGACTTATTGCCGATCAGCCATTTCCGATATGGCAATCTGATCGTTTGTCGGACTTGTAATTTTACGTGGACACATTTCATTGTTGCCCGGATATAAACACATGACTGTCATTGTTTCTTGTAGCAACTGAAGTGTCGCGCTGCTAAACACGTGCATGAATGTCCGATTCCCTCCATGGAGGAAGGAAACAGTTAGGAGGGAACATTGCACAATGCGATAGAAAGAAGGCAAGAAAGAAAGAAAAGTATTATGTCAGGTTTGCACACGCCAAGCTTCGCATGTCCCCATTATGCTGATAAGGCAAGGGCTGTTGAATTTTTTTTTTGACAGTAGGACATTTTATTTGACACAGTAGATACTCTAACCGAGGTTTGGAATGGACAAACCTCAATAGTATCTCAATAGTTGAACCTTGCTATAACAAATGGGAATACATCAAGGTATTGGTCTTCAGTAGTAATTCCTTCTTAAATTTCATTCGGATACTGTGAATTTCAAACCTATTGTAGTACTTTTTGGTCTGTGCAGGCACGTAACATATCAAGATTACCCGAGCTGTGCAGCATTCATTCTCTGGAAATATGCATCGGTGTGCCGGAACTCGGCATTGACGAGGCAGGCAATGACAACACGTGCTCTTTACTATCAATTTATTTTTCATATCTCAAGCAGGGGCGGATACAGAATTTTTTCAAGGGGGGGTCAGCTTACGGGAGGATCTGATATGTCCTCTTCTTAGGGGTGTATAGGTTCATAAATGAAAGGGAGGGTCAGGACATCCAAACCCTCCCTTTGGATCTGCCCGTAAGCTCAAGGCGCCACTTTGCAAATAGTACCTATCCAAACATTTGACAGCTAGTTCTAAAATTCGCTTTTTCCTAAGTTTGAATGTCTCGGCAGTCGCGCAAGCTTCGTTCGCTATACATAGACCCCCAACAATCATCGGACAATAATTCAAACTCGACAGAGATGTCTTAAAAGTTTGAATAATCAGGACTACAAAATACTCTCTGATTCATCAGAAAATGAGTGGATTTATTCACAAGTGGCCAGAGACAGGGAAGAGAGGGAGACACAGAGACAAAAAAGCAAGGAATTGCAGTAAGTTAAAGCATACACATGTGCTGTTTGCGGCCCTGCACCAAGGGTTTTCAGTATTCGTTTGCCTTTAAAACTAAATGCCAAAACGCGCCAACAGTACAAGCCACTAAGTATGGCTGTTTTTGTGCAAGGAAATAACGAGGGAAGGGGTCCAGGGCAGCCAACTAGCCCAGCATGAACCGACTGAACCGACTAGCCTAGCATGAACCGACATGAACCAACTAGCCCAGCAACGTGTACTTCTAATCCTGAAATTGTTGATGTTCCCTTGCACATCTATCTACTAGGTTATCGCCAAGGAAGAGTGTTCTGTCGCGTCTTCTTCCGTTTCCTTGTTTCTGCTTGCACAGCATGTGATTGTATACCGTGCTCACCTTCAGAGCACATTATTATTATTATTATTATTTTATTGCGATAGCAATCATATGGACCCTCTTGGTGGGCCTTGCCATCGCCGTCATGCTCCATATAAATTCCGAATCGATAGCATCGTCCCGCCTGCAAGGGCTGCCGTCGATCGCTTTTCAGGCTGGGAAGAAACGCCCCGCCCTTCTTTCGTCTAGCGAAATGCGCATGGAGATAGGAACCGGAAGGGGGTGGGGCTGCGTGGGAGGAAATGCGTACTTTGGCTTACAGTGCGTGGCAGCCCGCCGTCTTGCGCACCATATAAATAGCTTGCACGTGACGCCATGGACGCAGTACTGTCACTTCACGATGGCGACTTTGATGACGATCAAGTTGCGGCTAACCTCTTCAATGCGATAACGACGTGGCACGAACGCCTGTGTGCGCGAATAGCGAAAGAACCTGCATGTGATGTCTGATAACATTCAAAAGAGCTTGTGTAAGGGCTAATTGGAACATAATGGATGATAGGCCTAAAGGCAGCGCTGCAAAGTTCACAAAGACGGCATACAATGCGCTTCGTCTGTGTCGTTCCTGTCTGCCGTTTTTGTGAACTTTGCAGCGCTGCCTTTATCGTCCGTTTTCAGTGGCGCATCCAGAGGGTGGCACACCGCGCCCGTGCCCCCTGAAATGTAGTTTTTTTTTTTTGGCATACAAAGCACAAAATGATGCCAGACCACGTGTGCCTGCCCGGCCCCCACTTCAGATCAAGGGGTGACCCCCCCCCTCCCCCGAAAAAATTTTTTAATAACGTTAACGTGACGTCGCAAACTTCTCGACCTCCCCCCCCGCCCCCCCCCCCGTACTGGTGCTCCAACACGGTGATTTCAGTGACGTCAGAGGAGATCAGCAGACGGGCCATACCTATGTACGTGTTATCGCAAAGTTTGCGTTGAAGCCATAGACGGAAGTTACGAAGGCCGCTAAGCTCGCAGAAGCGGCCGCATTTCCTTCCAGCTGCGCCAGGTCGGAGGCTGAAGGAATGAGTTGGGGAGCTATTCTCGAATCTCGATGTATCCACCTAGTGGACATATCCTCTTCGGCGGAGCGCATTCAGTTGCTCGAAAAACCGGCGAGCCGTGACGTCATGGCGCTCTTGACTCTAGAAACGTTGCTGGGGGCAGCATTCGTTGCGGTGAAGTGTATTCCGTCTCTATGATTTGTGTCAAGAGTTGTGAAAGCTTCGAGACGTTAAAATGACTTTGCGGAAGAAGGACCGGAAACAGGGGGCGCGCTGCTCGTCGAGCTCCAGTAAAAAAGGTAAAAGAAAAAGGGAGAAGGCGCATGTTGCAATTAGTTACATAAACATGCAGGGTGGCAGAAAAAACGCCAGGCCTGCGCTGAAACCACAGCACAGTCACAGCGAAAGCTGGAAGAGCGGCGTTTCTAGAGCCCGTTGTAAGCTCTCTTGGGGCTACAATACAAGCACACTAGAAAGGTACCCACTACGCCATAAATTACAATTTCTGTGAAGTTGGGAAGCACCTACTAAGCCATTATTCGTCATTCTTTCGGAGAAGCGAGGCACCAGCTACACGTATGTAAGGCATTATGTGCACTTTGTTGACGCGGCGACTGATGACGATGAAGAATTATGGCTCAGCCCTTTGTAATGGGTTGGAAGCTTTAAACGGCCCACCAGTTATGTAATTTGCATTGGGTGACGCCCGGTCGTTATTTCCCTCTCCCGTCATGCTGTACACTCTAAAAAGTAAAGGAGGAAATGGGGGGTCGAGGTTACTCCTTTAGGGGAGTAACTAACCTGCCACACCCATTACTCCTTTTTGGGGGTAACTGCGACGGGACGAACCGTTACTCCCCGTAGAACTTGCTCCTTCAGGGAGTAACTGACTGGAGCAACGGATGCTCTTTGTGAAAACTCCCACGGGAGCAACGGTTACTCTTTCTCGATACTCCTCAAAGGAGGAACGGATAGTCTTTTTCGATACTCCCACGGGAGGGACGGTTACTCTTTCCCAATACTCCTGAAGGGAGGAACAGATAGTCTTCTTCAATACCCCCAAGGGAGTGACAGTTACTCTTTTCAATTACTCCTCTAAAGAGCAGTTGTTGCTCCTTTCCGAAACTCCTAAAGGGAGGAACGGATGCTCTTGGTCAATACTCCTATGGGAGTGACACTTGCTCCTTACAAATACTCCCGAGGGAGGAAGAGATAGTCTTTTTCAATACTCCCAGGGGAGCGACGGTTTCTCTTTACAAGGAGGAATGGATGCTCTCTGTCAATACTCCCACGGGAGCAATGCTTGCTCTTTCTGGACACCTAAATGGAGTAACAATTACTCTTTCCCATTAGTCCCGCAGGGAGAAATGGACATTATCTCTCAATACCCTCATGGGAGCGACAGTTACTCTTTCACAACATTCCTCATCGGAGCAGCATGCAGTTAATCATCCTCAATGCCTCTCGATGGAGTAACGTTTGCTTGTATTGAGTGCTCCTCAAGAAACCAGCAGTCCAGCTCTCCCAACGGCAAATGAAAAAAAGTTTTGAGGAACATGATTTTCATCGGGTTGCGCCAAGTCTGACACAAATGCTCCAGGAGAGGGCAGAAATCCAGATCTATTTGTGAGAAAAATACTTTATTGAAATCAGTCTGGCTGTTCACTGGCTCAAGAGCCACACGGACGAGTGACGTCGGCCGCAAGACGCTCTGAACTTTCAGAACTTGACACAGGAGATCGAAGGTCCACTGAGCTTTCTTGCTGAAAACAATGTTCAGCGCCCAGTATAGCGCGATTTGTGTGGCAATGGCTGCCAAAAGGCCAGTCTCCTTAATAGCAAGGCCCTCCAGGCGCACAATAAATTCCCTTGAAGTCAACAAGCTTCCATTGTATGTCACTGTCGGCACATGATGCGTCTTGGTGGGGTCCTACAAAACAAAAGGCACATTTTAACACAAGGCTTGTTGCTTCATTATTACAGCAGCTGCTTCATGTAGCAACAGATAAAACCTAATGCTTTACGACACACTGACAAATAAATGAAATTGCAACTTATTTGCAAAACATGGTTCGACACTGGTAAGAACATTCTTAACAAGTCAAAGCACTTGCAGTAAGGCTACAGGTTTATCCACAGGTTAGAGACTGGTCTCGTTTACACGGAAGCCAACTAATTGGTTCTGAAAAAAAAAACAGGGGCATTTGCTGTTTGCAGGCAGCACGTCATGCTAGCATACTTCATAAAGTAGAACCCTGCTGATACATTTTTGAAGGCCATGTGCAAAAAGAATGTAGGAGCCAGGAAATGGGGAAAAAAGTAAAAGTGAGAGTCGTAGTGAAATCGACAATCATATCTCAGTGGTTATTGATGAAAAAAAAAAAAAAAAAAATGTGCAGCGTTGGCTCCTGTACCTTTTTTCCATCTGATCAGCACAATGCGAGCAAATTCGTTGTGGTAGGTGGGAGTTGAGCTGTTAGAATGAATTATCGACTTGAGAGACTTACTTTCCTGCACTAATTAGATACCCATTGTGCCACGTGGCTCCTACCATGATAACTTGAGTGTACATTTTTTCCGAATAAACCCAGTGTCTTTGGGTGGCCAGCACCTAAAACGGTATCTTGAAGCGACCTTCCGTCGTGATCCTTTCACATCCATAAACAAGATTATCGCTGGATGCACCGGCGGTAATGCAACGAGCAATGACGTTCTCAGCTCATTTGCTCAGCATTTTCGGCATAGTGCCAGGTTGGTGCGGCTTGTAAATGGCCGCATGTCTCGCAACAGTGACAGACCAAAAACACAGCCCTTTCTCCCAAACTTCACCACCACTGCACGCATTGGCACACTCGGCCATGATCTCATCAATCGACAGAATTGTGGAGTTAAGAGCTGCATTATCGACGAAAACATTATTGTAAGCGATTCCATTGGAGGCATAAAAGAGCCGAGCATGCACAGCATGCTAGCATGACTACAGCAATGACTTGCAAGTAAACAGAGTGCGAGAAGACCATGCCGTCTCTGGTCTTGGTGGCCTTAATTTTGCCAACACCTCGCACAAAAAACATTTTAGAACTATGTGACCTTACAGATGGCTGTAAATTGCAAAAGATGATTGAATAATTGATGATTGAATAAATGTTTAGGGGTAAAATAGACTTCAAATATTCCCGAAAAAAATTGTGAAGTTAGAGAAAATAAGCGATTTGTCGCATGTTTGACCGTATTTTTCATACTGATGCGGTCCAAGTAAAAATCCTCGTCATGCGGCGTTTGATAGAAGACTTCGTCGTTAAGTAATGAGGAAAGTCTAATGAAATAATTTTTTTGTTTTAAGGAAGAAAATAATTTTTGAATTTGGCCCTCCGAACGCGGCCTGCATTTCATTTTGTTGCCACTTCGCCGCAAAGCACGTGGTCGCCCTTCCAGCTGACACTCGTCACAGGCAGCGGCAAGATGCGAGATGTATGTCAGTGGCTCGTGAGTGCTCGAAAGTCTTGTCGCGTTGATCTCAGGGCGACGAGTAATCAATTCGCGTTACAATGTGAGCTTGCTTGGCGGGCCCAATGGGAAGTGTGGACGCCCGAGAGCAGCCTATGGCGTCGTTGGCACAATGTGCTAGAGGCCGTCTGCACAACTAGCATACACATACTGAAAGAAATAATGCACATTGTATACACGTTTTTTCGGGGTATACGTGTTGTGCAGACGGCCTCTAGCACATTGTGCCAACGACGCCATAGGCTGCTCTCGGGCGTCCATACTTCCCATTGGGCCCGCCAAGCTCACATTGTAACGCGAATTGATTACTCGTCGCCCTGAGATCAACGCGACAAGACTTTCGAGCACTCACGAGCCACTGACATACATGTCGCATCTTGCCGCTGACTGTGACGAGTTTTAGCTGCAAGGGCGACCACGTGCTTTGCGGCGAAGTGGCAACAAAAAGAATGCCGGGCACTTATGGAGCGCCAAATTCAAAATTATTTTCTTCCTTAAAACAAAAAATGATTTCATTAGACTTTCTTCATTACTTAACGACAAGTCTTCTATCAAACGCCGCATGACGAGTATTTTTACTTGGACCGCATCAGTATGAAAAATACGGTCAAACATGCGACAAATCGCATAAGTTCACAATTTTTTTCGGGAAGATTTGAAGTCTCTTTTACCCCTAAACATTTTTGTACTATAACACACTTTCCTGAAAATCATACTACTATTAAGATTGGTTAGAGGGAGTTCGAGATAGCACAAGAAAAAATCACGAACATTGAAGAGTTTTGTAGTTTTTGAAGATACGTAGCTGGTAGTGAAACACAAAAATTTCGGAATTAGTGAATAGGACATCTAAACAGAACCTCTGCGATAGCGCCAGCGTGGTTTCAAAGCTGAACACAGAAAAATAGATTTTATATACATTTTTCTATTAGGCGCGGTTTAACAAATACAAGCGAACTTCGAGGGGGCGCCATGATCGTCAAAATTTTTATCGAGCAAAAATGTTTTGCCACAATACTCTATGTGGCACAGGAAAAAGGCACAAATTTTATCAGCAAAATCTGCGATGTGCGAGCGCCACGTCTGGGACACTTGGCATGGAATGACCCAATAATAATATCTGGGGTTTAACGTCCCAAAACCACGATATGATTATGAGAGACACCGTAGTGGAGGGCTCCGGAAATTTCGACCACCTGGGGTTTAACGTGCACCTAAATCTAAGTGCACGGGCCTCAAACATTTTCGCCTCCATCGAAAATGCAGCCGCTGCAGTCGAGATTCTATCCCGCGACCCGAAGGTCGCGAGATCGAATGACAGGGTCAGCAGTTGAGTGCCATCCATAACCACTATACCACCGTGGCGGGGCTTATCCATTGAAGTTGCAACTAGCAACTGAGCAAAGAGGCTTATCCATTTGAGAGGCCTGTTTTATAAAGAAACGGACTACGAGCAAGACTTCGATTTGGGCGAGTTGGTACATGCTTAGCTGGGGAAAAACAGCGCAAAAAAGGACGGGACGCAGGAACACAATACACTGTACGAGCGCTGAACTTACAACTGACATCTTTATTGCACCAACCGCTCGTTTTTACAGCGCATCAAGCCGAGCACGCTATTCCAATCAAACCGCCAATCAAAATCATCAGGTATGCAAACTACATTGTCACTGAAAGCTATCACATGTGCATGAATTAGACCGTGCGCATGCATCTTCCACACTCAGATAAAATCAACAAACCAGTTCCTAACAAGGATGAACAGGCAACAACAACAACAAAAAAAACAGCAATACCTTCCACGTTTTCTATGATGAAAGAAGTGAGGGCTAAATTCGGTGCAACAATGTGGTCATCAAGGCTTAGATGGGACCAGATTTGGCAATAACGTAAAATTTAGCGCTGCCGGATTTTTATAGAATATGGACGAAGCTCAAAAATGTAACCCAACGCTGCAGTAATCGATGACAAACGCTGCTGCAACCGCTACAACATGAAGATCAAGCACTCACCGTTAAACCGATAGTGGAGACGTCAACTTCAGAGAACATGTCCAACTCCTTTATATATGTTCCATTGAATCCCGCCCCGTCCACGGCTCGTCGAAAGTGACGACGGCATTTCTGTCGCCGTATGTAACGAGGCACTTCGATGACATTGGGCGACAACGGCGCAAGACAAAGAACAGTTCTCAAGCCTGCCGCGGTACATGCATTCGCTCACACATACACGGTGTAGTGTCTCTACGACTCGATTGCTCTAGTCCTGAAACACCCAAAAGTGAAACGAAGCCAGTGATTAAAACAAAACGAACTTATTTACTGATACACCAAAATAGGAAACGTCCACGCAGCTCAAAAGGTTCGCTGGCGACTGATGTTTTCCCGGTCCGCTGGGCCTGGATTCTCCTCCTTGCACCACAAACACACGCACACAAAAACAACCACCGACACTGGCATGGGCGTCAACAGGATTTTGCCTTGGGGGGTGCAAACCCGTGTTACATCGCGTCTGGGGGAGGAGGGGAGAGAGAGAGAGAGAGCTGGCATAGCTTGGGGTGGGGGGGCAAGTGCCGGTGTGGCTTGAGGGGGGCAAGTGCCCCTTTTGCACACGTGTCCCCCGTTTTATGGCCCACTTCGAAGGGGAGAACAGTAGCGGTTTCAGTCAGGCGCGCTTTCAATGTTCCAAGGCCACGGTCGCGGGGGCCGTATGCTAGACGCGTGGCTTCCCAGCACTCCGAAACAAACTGTCCGCGCCACACGGAACGTATCCACGTGTGGTCCTCGCTGCCATGACCGCTGATTTATCAGTAGCTCTACTGATGTTTGTAATTTCTGCTGATTCAGTGAAAAGGCGACGGAATCTACTGCTTTTTGGTCTTTTTACAAAAATGAAAGGAACCTCAACGTTTTTTTTAGTAAAGTTTACATTAATGCGATATCACCAGGCAAACAAGAAATTTCCTTCTTTGCGATGTTCTCAAACGCAGCACTACTTTTGACTGACGAGCCATAGACACCATAGAGTTTCATAGAGTAAGTATTACAGGAAGCTATATGTTATGAGCAAATACCAGCAAGTCTTGAGACAGAAATGTGAATGCACAACGCGCCCCACAGCACAGGGCCTACCTTTACCGTTCAATAAAGGTCATCCTGTCATCTCTCTTAACAATTTTATTTTAATTATTTATTCATCCACTTATTGCTTACAAGAAACGAACGAGCATTGTTACGGCCACTAATATACATTTTCCAGGAACTGACACTTCGCAATGCACTTAACGTGAAAATATGCTCAGTAGTGAAAGGAGATCTACCCGCTCACCCCCTCACCCCCGCGTCCCTCCCTCTCCTTCTCGAGGCATGCGGGAGTAAGTGTTGCCATTCGTCCTCCCGTTCCTCTCATTTTGACGAAGGACCAAGCAGTTACCCTCCGAACTTTGCGCACGGCACGCATGCTTCTGCAGTTCGTCCTTCGAGGGAGTAAAGCGCCCTTTTTCGGATGAACTGCGCAGTTGCTCCCGAAAACTTTTTAGAGTGTATAACATACGTTGACTTGGCGAGAGACGGGGGGGGGGGGGGGGCGAAGAACTTTACCGAGACCCCGAGGAAATGGAGCATGCGCTTATGGGCTTCCTTGGCAACCAATACAAGTGCACTTGCGAGGAACCCGCTACGCTATAAATCATTGTAATTTTTGAGAAGTAGGGAAGCAGGCACTATGCCATTTTTGTCATTCTACGGAGAGCCGTGGTACCTGCTAAACGCATGTAAGGCATTATGCGTACTTTGTTGATGCTGTGCCTGATGACGATGAAGAATTATGGCAGAACCCTTTGTAATGGGTTGGAAGCATTCAACAACCTACTCGTTGCGCAATTCGCATTGTGTGACGCCTGGTTACAGAATTCGCGTTGTGCGACGCTTTGTGCTTATTTTACTCTTCTACCACGCTATATTGCATATGCTAATGTGGTTCCTTTCCGACATGAAGCCTGCATAGCACCTTTTTGCAGAGCAGTTTCAAGCCCGGCATGGCTCAGAGGTTGAATACTAGGCTCCCACGCAGAGGGCCCAGGTTCGAACCTCGTTCCATCCTGGAGTTTTTTTTTATTTCGTTTTTTTTCTTATTTCGAGCGCGGCGGCGGCGGCGGACAACTACGGCGCCAAAAACGGCCGGTGAAATGATCTCATAACAGCTTTCGCTGTAAAAAAGGCAATATGGTTAGAGATTGAGGAGGAGTTAAACAAGGAACAGATAGGCGTTTATGCGGTTACAGAAACACACCTCAGAGACTTGGAAGAACCACCACATATTGAAAATTATGTTTGGGAAGGGTTCAACAGGATCATATCAGAAAGGAAAGGTGGGTGTGTAGGAATGCTAATTCACCGCGGCGCCAAATGGGTTAGAGTGAAGCGGACGTGTTCAGAACACCTCTGGGTTTTGGGCACAGTAGGTGGAAAGGAAACGTGGCTAGGGGTAGCCTACTTGTGGACGGGGAATAACTGCAGATAAAAGAATCAGGAGAAAGCGGACTGCATGAGTGCGGATATTAAGGAATTTGGTAATGGGGCCGAAATCATCCTTATAGGGGGCATCAATGCCCACATACATGACCTTGACGAATATTCAGACACCAATGGGAAGTTATTGCTAGATCTCTGCGAGCAACATAGTCTGGAGATAGTTAACACGGGGCCTAAATGTGACGGCCAGATCACGTGGGAAGTCGGAAACAAGCAATCAAGTATTGCTTATTGTCTAATGTCTAAGGGATTTACCACAAACTGAGAGAAATGAGAATAGACGAGGAAAAAGCTTGGGTAGTGATCACAAACGAATAACATTACAAATGGGTTATGAAACTGGAAGTAAGAACATGGAATCAAAGTCTGGCAGCTCGTATTTAAATGACAAACAAATAATAAATATAGCCGCAAGAGTGTAGGAAAAAGTAGGCAAAATACCAGGCAATGACTGGATGTATAGTGAGCTGTTACATCTAATGACGAAAGAGATAGGGAAAGAGAAGAAAACTATTTACTGGAAAGGAAAGAGGAAGCCGAGAAGTTGGTGGAAGAAGGAAATCCGGGAAGCGATCGAGAAGCGACGTGGAGCATCACGGGAGCATAGAAGGGCAAAAAGGAAGCGGCCGCAGGACGAAGTCAACAAAATATGGGAAATATATTTAGAGAAAAAATCCATTGTACAGAAATTGGTCGAGGCAAAAAAATCACGCCATATCCACGAAGTGAATGATGATTGAGGAGCTGGCTCGATACCGCCTTTTCTGGCCGAATGAAACAAGTTGAAATGACTTGCACGCTCCCATGTTGAAGCTTACACGAATTGTGTATCCATCTTCTGCACACACATTCTGCACATACATATAACACGGTCATTCTGGCACGGCTTCCCTTACGTGGAAAAAATAAATTAATATGTACTGTTAATATCGAAGCAAAAAAAAAAAAAAAGATACGAGCGCAAAGCTAGTGTCAGAAGTGAGATTCGAACCACATAAGAGGAACAGAAGCCACAGGAAACCCGCAACGCTGGGCAAGGTTTTTCCTTGAGTCTGGCGCCTTAGACCACTCGGCCATCTTTTTTTCTTTATTGCCTGAATTCAGAAATCAAACAGCGCAATGTAGTACAGTTCACAGAAAATCAAAACTTTTTCATATGAATCAATTCATCAAAGATTCCAACCCACTGAGGGGTTTCTGGTTGGGCCCTATAAATTTCTCGTACATACACAACATGTTCAATAAAGTTTTCCCTTACTGTCTTCTGGTTGACGTCAGAATGTCTCACCGCCATGGTAGTTTTCCATATACTATGGAGGCTGAGGACGATTATCATGTCGTAAGGTACGCCTGAATGGTCTTTAACTGGTAAAAACCGAATCCCATGGGATGTGATAGGGAGCTCTTTTTTAATAGTTCGCTGGAGGATGTCCCAATGAAATACGGAATCCCAGCAGTCGATAAATACGTGTTCTATTGTTTCAGGTTTATTACATAATATGCAGTTTACTGTGCATGGCACATGAATTCCTTTGTCCTGTAGCCACGTATTAACGGGGACAGTGTTAGTGTGGAGCTTGAAGAAAAAGGATTTAACGTGTGGTCTAATCGGCATTCTTTTAACCCTTCTTAGTACATCGTTTCCGCAGCCTCCAGGGTACATGGTTCGGTACAACGGCACAGGTAACATGTTGTCCAATAAATCTCTGTATAGTTGCTTCCTTCTTACGGTGCTCAAGTATTCCATAGAAAAACGAACACTTAGTATGCGAAAAGCAACAACAACTTCACGCCAATAACCACTGACACCTTGTATTGTCGTCTTGCTGGTTGATACAATGAATTGCGGTAGTGCTTTTTGTAGTAGAGTTTGTATTACTGTGCGGAGAAACGGGTCGCTCTGATCCCTTAAGAACATAAAACGTGACACAATTTGTTTCAAAAATAGGTGTGACAAACTCAGTCCACCCCTTTTCACAGACAGAAACAAGTTAGTTCGACGAGTTCTTTCCCAAGTGCTTCCCCAAATAAACGTTGCGAAAACTCTGTGAAGCTTTTGTACGTTTCCACGTGACATGAACAAAACTTGCATCACATACCGCAGCTTTGCGATTAAAAATACATTGCAAGTAGTTGCGCGAGCAAACATGGACAGATTTCTGCCCTGCCATCCTTGTATCTTATCCTTCACTCTTTCTGTTTCTGCTTTCCAAAGTTGGTCTGTGTCATCGTAACATTGAAGCGGTACACCTAAGTATGTCGAAGGCATTGCTGTCCATTGTACACCGGCGAATTTTTCTGGCTTTTCGTGCCACTCGCCGTGCCAGAAGCCTGCGGTTTTATCCCAGTTTATTTTACAACCAGTTACCTTGCAATAAGCTTCCGTCAATTTAACTACTTCCTTTATGCTTTCCTGGTCGTGACAAAAAAAGCAGCAATGTCGTCGGCATATGTTAGCACTTTTATTTCCATTGTGTCAAGCTTAAATCCACGAATATTCCGTTTACTAATTATACTTAAGCAGAAGGGTTCTATATAAATGTCAAAGACCAATGATGAAAGCGGACATCCTTGACGTATACTGGAGAGAACTTGGATGGTTTCACTTAAATGTTTGTTTACTATAATACGTGTGGTACACTCTGAATATGCCATCTTTACTCCCTCAAATATAACCTTGCCTACATTTACCTATTATAATATGGAAAAGAGAATCTCGTGGGAGACATTGTCAAACGCTTTCTCCAAGTCAAGTTGCAGCATTGCGACCCGACTCGAGAAAGCATCACAGCATTCCAGCACAGAACGAGCTACATGTGTGTTTGTGAATATTGTCCGACTCCTTATTCTACATGTTTGATGTGGCCCTACTAGTCGCGTTATGACACTTTGTAGCCTTTTCGCTAACACTTTCATAAATATTTTGTAGTCACCACTGGGAATAGGAAATATGCGACCTATATCCCTGACATCCTGCGCCGGTAAACTATATGAGCATATGGTCCTTAACAGACTAACTCCATATTTGGAAGAAAACGGCTACTTGCCTGACACCATGTATGGATTCCGCCACTATTTATCAGCGCAAGACATTTTATTACAGCTGAAGGAGGATGTCATCGATCGTCTAGGCAAGCACAGCAAGAGCGCAGTCTTGGCATTGCATGTGAAAGGAGCCTTTGACAATGTCTCTCATAGGGCGGTACTGAGGAACCTTCAGGACACGCACTGTGGCGAAAGAACTTACCGCTACGTACGAAACTTTCTCACCGGCAGAACAGCAACAGTGCGCCTTGGCCGTCTGAAATCGGACCAGTTTGAAATGGCCAACAAAGGAACGCCTCAAGGCTCCGTTATCTCGCCACTCCTTTTTAACATTGCCATGATGAAACTGCCGAACACATTGAAAGAAATAGAGGGGATAAGACACGCCCTATATGCAGATGACCTAACCATCTGGACAACCGGTGGCTCTCCAGGAATGCAACAGGACGCACTTCAAGAGGCGTTGGATCGCACAGAAAACTACCTCAATACTTGTGGGCTCACATGCGCTCCCGAAAAATCCGAGCTTCTTATACTAAAAGCTAGAACAAGAGGACGACCACCAATAGGTGAAATCCCAGAACCACAGCTTTGGATGAATGGCGTACAAATACCTAAAGTAGACTCGCTTAAGAGTCCTTGGTCTGCACATCCACAAAGACGGATCGGGCGCAGCCACCTTACCAAAACTGCAAGAAACCGTCACGCAAGTCGCGCACTTGGTACGACGGGTATCAAACAAAAGGCATGGCTTGAAAGAAGAAGACAGAATCAAAATTATCCAAGCGCTCATCATTAGTAGAATTACTTATGGGACCCCTTATTTAGACCTCAAAAATGCAGAAATTGAAAAAGTGAATACCCTCATACGAAAGGCCATCAAGACTGCCATAGGGATCTCTGAACGTGCTTCCACACAGCGACTACTACGCTTAGGTCTCCACTCCACAACACCTGGGAGGAGCTGGTGGAAGCACACAAAGTAAACCAACTCGAGCGACTTAGACTTACTGAAACAGGACGGGCTACACTTCGAAGATTAGGCTATCCTGAAGCCATACAACAATGTGATGAGAAAAGGCCTATCCCAGCAACAATTCGACAGTACATCTCGGTAAGCCGCATCCCACGAAATATGCATCCTACCTACCATCTAGGAAGAAGAAAATCCAGAATAGAGAAACTGCGAGAAGACTACGGCCGAAATCCGGACACAAGATACACTGATGCAGCAAAATATTCAGGAATCCCAGCCCATGCTGTGGGCGTAGTCGACAGTAAAGGAAAAGAGAGAACGGCAGCTAGCATCTTAACTACGGAAATTGATACGGCTGAAGAAACAGCCATAGCCCTGGCCATCTCAACCTGTGCTGAGGAAGCAATCATACTAAGTGATTCACAAGCAGCTTGTCGAAATTTTCAGAAAGGAAGAATTTCCAGGCAAGCCTTACAAATACTCACAGCTACAGCAAAGAGGAACCTACCAGAAACGTACATCGTTTGGACTCCGGGTCACGAGTCCCTGATGGGAAATGAGGCAGCCGACGCTTCCGCCCGAGCTCATGTTCACCGGGCCTTCCCACAGGACTCACTTAGGAGGAAAGATGATGTACCCAAGAAGTACAGCGACATCTTACAGCACTACAGGCTAGGCCGAAGAAGTTATCCGCCAGCTCACCCCAGCCTAACTAGGGAAGAGGCAGTAACCCTCAGGAAGCTGCAAACAAACACTTACGTTCACGGTATATTACTTCACCGTATCTCACCGACTGAACACTCGTACATCTGCAAGTACTGTGATGTCCCGGACACTCTATGCCATATTCTATGGGGATGCAAACGAAACCCTAGCACCGCTACGCTGACCGAAGAGCCGTCGGAGGCCAAGTTATCGGACCCATACCTGAAGAATCAGCGAAGCCTGGCTCAACGGGCACGAGAGATGGCGAAGGGCCGCGGCTACCTGGAATATGGAGGCCGCCTACCTTGGGCGCACAGCGAGCTTGCTCCAAATAAACGTTTATTCTCTCTCTCTCACAGTTTGTAAGGCTTATTGGTCTATAAGATTTTACTGAAAACAGTTTAACCGAGTCTTCGCACTTTGGAATTAATAAGATATGGGCTGTTCTAAAAGAGAGTGGCATTCGCTTTGTTGCATACATTTCCTTGAAAACTTTTTGCAATAGTTCGCTTAGCTCATATTTGAAGGCTTTATAGAAGGCTGCGCCTAAACCGTCAGGCCCGGGGGCTTTTCCTACACTAAGCGCATCAATTGCTTGTTCTATTTCTCGCACCGTAATTGGAAATTCGAGGTTTGCTTTGACGTCATCTTCTAAGATTGGCATAAATTTGAGAAAGTCGCTCTCAAAGCCTTCTGTTAGCTTTTTCTTGTTTCCCAGTAGTTCGTCCATCGCGGGACTAGAGCTCGGGCGCAGGGTCTATAACTTTATTAGATCCTTTTTGAGTCGAAGAATCGCCCGCCTCAAGGTCGAGAGTTGCACGTCGGATGAAGTCGTCCTCGGATCCCGCGGCACGCCCCAGGGATCAGTCATATCGCCCACGTTATTTAACGTTGCCATGATCGGCCTATCAAAGAGACTCTCTCAAGTCGAAGGAATCAAGCATACCATCTACGCGGACGATATAACAATTTGGTGCACCGGAGGCAGTGAGGGCCAAGTCGAGTCGGTCATGCAAGAGGCCATCGACGTCACCGAGCAGTTCCTGCTTCCAACGGGCCTGAAATGCTCCCCGGCCAAGTCCGAGCTCCTTCTGTACAAGAAGAGGCCACGCGGTGGTAGCTACCGGGATTGGAAGCCGGCTTCAGAAAGTGGAATCCGGCTCCACAATGGCAATGGCTCTCCGGTTCCCAGGGTTGACTCTATCCGCATACTCGGCATGTTCATCGAGTCAAACGGTGCAAATGGCATGGCATTAAGACAGATCGTTACTAAAACCGAGAATGCGCTCAGACTGATTCGAAGAATCTCCAACAGGCACCGAGGTCTCAGAGAAGACAATCTAATCAGACTGATCCACGCCTTTGTGCTATGCCATTTCACTTACACAGTGGCCATGCACAATTGGCAGCGGGCCGAACGAGAGAAGCTAAACGCACTCATACGCAAAGTCGTCAAGAAGGCGCTCGGTCTCCCTATTAGGACACACACCGAAGATCTCCTGAAGTTGGGAATTCACAACACCCTTGAAGAGATTGCCGAGGCTCAGGAAAGAGCCCAACTACTAAGGCTCTCCGGTACACCGGCCGGCAGAAAAATACTCGAAGAAATTGGGTTCAACCCCATCGCTCACAAGCCGAGTTACGCCCAGATCCCCACCGAAATCAGAAACAATATTTACGTCGCCCCCATCCCACGCAACGTCCACCCGGTCCACAACGCCGGGAGACGCAAGGCCCGAGCCGCCGCAATCCTGGGAAGCTTGCTGCGAGACGGCACCGATGCCAGTTTCGTCGATGCAGCGGAATATGTGGAACAAGATGCCTTCTCGGCCGTAGTAGTCAATGCGCAGTGTCATGTGGTCAACTGTGCAGCGGTGCGAACCCCCAATCCCGAAGAGGCCGAGCAAGTTGCGATTGCGCTCGCCATGCTCGATGATTGCAGAGAGACTGTGTATAGTGATTCAAAAGCAGCAATTAGGGCCTTCCAGATAGGGTGCATCTCCCGTTTAGCGCTCCGTGTACTACAAACCTCCCAGCACATTTCCTCTCACTCTTTACACTGGTTCCCCGCGCACATTGGGGAGGTACAGGGAATTCCCGCGAACCCCGACGAGGTCGCGAACGAAGCCGCGCGAGGAATGTCGGACCGCGCCGCTTCCAATCCCGTCCCTCACCCAGGCCACAGGGACGCGCCGTACTCGTATAACGAAATCACTAAATTCTTTTACCTGGCGCGAAGGGTTTACCCTCCTCCGCACCCTAACCTCAACAGATCCCAAGCAGTCTCCCTTCGACTACTCCAAACCAAATCGTATCCCAGTCCTGCGTATCTTCACGAGACATACCCGGACGTCTTCCCGAACGGACTATGCTCGGCATGCGGCGAGACAGCCACATTAGAACATATCCTCAGCATGTGCCAAGCCATGGACTCAAGCTTCACCTTGGAGGAGTGGGAGACGCTTCTACGCAGTCCCGCTCCCAATGATCAGCTCACGGCGGTCCAGCGGGCCCGCGAGGTGGCCGGCAGGCTCGGCTTGCCGGTCCCTACGTGGGACTGAGCCGGGTGCGCGACCCAGTCGCGTTCTGCAGGACGCAATAAAGTTATTTTCCCTCCTTCCCTCCTTCCTTCCTTCCTTCCTTCCTTCCTTCCTTCCCAGTAGTTCGCGATAATGATCGACAAACGCTCGCTCTATCAAGGTAGGCTCCGAAGTTGTTTTATTTTGATATATTATTTCTTGTACGTCATTTCTTCTCGCGTATCTTTTTTCATCACTCAGTGCCCGTTTAGTAGGCGTTTCCCCTCGTATCATAGCTCCTTTGTATCGTTCTTCGTCGATAAGTTCAAGTTTAGTTTTAATTTCTTTAATCTGCTTCATAAGAAATCCTGAATTCTCACGCTCTGTACTCGTGAGGAATTCTAGTTGGCACTTCAATTCATTTTCTTGTTGTTTTTCTTCCCGTCTTATCGCAGTAGTCCTTTTTATCGCTGCCATCTTAACATCAGTTTTGAAAATTTCCCAGGATCTAATGCGGTCTTCCGCCGGCCCCGGACTGAAAGAATTAATCATTTCTGTTATATCGCTCACAAAGCCTTCATTGTGAAGAAGTGTTGCATTAAATTTCCACAGTTCCCAATTAAATTTTGATTCCTGCCTTTTTTCTCCTATATTAAACATGACAAGGCTATGATGAGAGAATGACATGTGTTTAACATCGTAACTTTGGCATAGCGGTACAAACTGTAATGGGATGTAAGCTCGATCTAAGCGAGCATGACTTTCACCTTGATAGTGCATGTAGGCTTGTGTTCTTCCTGTCGAAAACAGATAACCGACATCCTCCAATTCGTATTGGTTCACAAGTTCAGCTAGTAGCTGTGCGCTAACATCTTTACGCTGCTGCCTTTTTGCACGGTCTTCTGGCCTACAAACGCAATTAAAATCACCCATCATAATTACATGTCGTTCGCATTTTAAAAATCCTTCCAACTCTTAAAAAAAGACTTTGCGGTTGCCTTCATAATTTGGGGCACACACACACAATACACGCCACTTGAAACCAGAGAAAGAAAAATCAAGTACGACAGAACGACCAGCTGAACATACAGTAACTTGTTCTTCCACGATACCTATACCGTTTCGAATGAACAGCGCACAGCCTCCTGAAGTGCCAACAGCATGACAAACACATACGTTATAGCACGATCTAAATGGCTGCACCATGCGGTCCGTCTGCTCCTGGCCCTCCACCTTTGTTTCTTCGTAAGGCTTGATACGTAATACCGTCTTCACCTGGCGCAGTGCGGCGACATGATATGCAAAGCGCGTGTCGCAGCTCCTCGAGGGTAAAATCTGCCTCGTCCATCTGACAGGCAGGACCATAGCAAAGCGTTATGGTATCGGCACTTATCAGGGAGTCAAGGTCACCATTAGAGTTGTCTCTTGACACAGTAGAAACAAAAAGATCGGCAAATTCTTCCGCGAGAATTTGCGGAGGCCGTCCGGTCGTTATGCACAAAGCTGCAATTGGATTCCTGCAGATATCAGGGGTTCGGAGAGCTTTCAGTATGCGCCATACACTCTTCAAGTATGTGGCTGCTCTGACTGCTAGGGGCACTGGCTGCGATCAGACGACAGCCCTACAGGTGTATCAGTCAGCTGTGCTCTCTGGCTTGATGTACGCTTTGCCAGTCTTGAACGTGCCACCTACTTTGATATCTCAATTGGAACGGGACCACCGTGTTGCCCTCCGAATCATACTTGGTTTACCTCGCGAGGCGCAATCTGTTCCTCTACTCACCGAAGCGCACCAGTTGCCCCTGAGGCTACAGGCAGACCAGAGAGCGCTGCACCATATCGAGCGTTTGCACCGAGCAACAGACGGTAAAGCACTTATTAATCGCCTCACTCAACGCCCGGGATCTCGCATGGGGAAAATGGCGGCATTGTTTACTACGATTGCCGGCAATTCAGAAGATTCCACTACTTTCACAACCCCGAAAGAGTACAACCAGTGCACCTTCCCCATTTATCTATCCATTCCCGGAATACATAAAAAGTCTGACCAGCCTGTTTCTGCACTATTCAGTTGGCCCAGTCGCACCTATTTGAAAAGTTTGATGACTATCTCCATGTATTTACAGACGCATCTGTACGCAGCGACGGCCAAGGTGGCTCTGCAGCTTTCTATTGCCCTTCGACTAACATCAGACGGTTGTTTCGCATACCGCATCCATCTTCATCAACAACTGCGGAACTATCAGCGATTGATGTTGCTCTGAAATACGTTCAAGAAGAATTAGGAGCACCAAAGGTTGTCATACTCACAGACTCTCGTGCTGCCCTTAGCAGACTGTTGAGAAAAGACTGCGACGGTCCAATTACATGCAGCATTGTAAAATCTGCCACAAACATTATATCTAGTGGGGTGTCCCTCATTTGCCAGTGGATACCTTCGCATGTGGGTATTGCTGGGAATGAAGAGGCCGATCACGTTGCTTCAAGTTGTGCCCACAACGAGTGCGACTGCCAAGAAATTTCATGCCTGATAGACAACGCTCGTCTGTTGATCCGCCGACACCTTTTAAAGCAGCACCCTGACCAACGTGTCGCAAGCCGCGGGTTGTTCCCTCCCCGTATTCGTGGTCGTGGATTGCCTCGTTGTGACAGAGCCCTCTTATATAAGCTAAGAGTTGGCTCTGTATTAGTGCGTGAGCGCTTATACCGACAAGGTCGTGTAGACAGTCCATCATGTACGTCGTGTGACTCCTGTGAGACACTAGAACACATAATTTTTGAGTGTCCCGCATTTGTTATGCAGCGAGCACTGCTCATCAAGGAATATGGACTTATTGGTCTCAAGTGTACGAACCTTGATGATTGCCTGTTCCCGAGGGGTTGTGCTGCTCGGCGTGACCAGGCCCATCGAGCCCTACTTACTTTCTTAAAAAACACCGATTTGGCCTCGCGCGTATAGACAATTTTCCCTGTGACCACTTATTCGTGTTTACGTCTGTGTTATTTGTTTTTTTTTCTTACCTATTTTCGTTCCTTTTTCTTTCCCCCCTATCTTCCTTTCCCCAATGTTTCCCCTTTCCCAAATGAGCAGGCAGGCGTTGTGCCCCTTTAGGTGGCAGTTGTCAGCCTGTTCCCTCCCTATTTCCTCTGTGTCTTCGTGTTTTCTATGTATTCAAACCAAATAAAAAAAAATAAAAAATAAAAAATTTCTTGCAGAGCAACAATATCTAAATCGTTTTCTTGGAAAATTCTGCTTACTTGGTATTGGCGTCGCCTGCTTGCGAAACCGCGAACATTTATAGTACCTACACGAAGGGGCTTCTTAAAGGGGCCCTGCAACACTTTTTGAGCAGGGTCAAAAAGCGCTGCCAATCGGTAGTCGAGGCTCCCGAGAACACGCGAGCCAAATATTATAGCGAAGCGAGTGGCCTGGAATTTACAATAAATTCTCAAAGTCAGCTGAAAATCGCTCCCTCTTCTCTCGACAAATCATGTATTAGTCCGCAATATATGACGCGATTGTCGGCAGTTCCACCATTGGCTGATGTTATAATCACGATAACACCCTCATTATTACCTTAGTTGTTAATTTTGAGTTCAATAAGTAGATAATATGTATGTTTATATTGTGTTATGCCGTTAAAACACCGAACAAACATTAATATTAGCACTTCCGGTCTCACCGACAGCTCGTCTGCTCGTAGTTGCGTGGTTGCGTTTGCTTCACCATGTGCAGTGCCGAAATCGTGAATATTTCTGTGCTTTTGACCATCGCCGGTTGCCGTTGAGAGGGGCAGCCGTTCGAGTGTTGCCTCGTCAGCTGGAAACTGCATCGTCGGCACGTTCTCACGACCGACCGAGGCAGCGGTGCAGCATTTCTCCGATAACAATGCTGGCGCCGGCTAGCTTAGGATACCTGTGTTCGCTGTATGGCGAGAGTCCCGTTCGCTGTCTGTTCAGTATGTCATCGAGCCGTACCTCGGCGTATCCTCCCCGTAGTCTCAGGTTCCCGAGAAACCGCGACACAGCAACCAAGCAGACTCGCATTTTCACGGTAGCTGCAGACAGCCGGGGGATGGGTCCACGCCGGCCCGATGCCCCACGATCCTTTCTTCTAGTCTTTAGTTCTTTGTTGTCAGCCCGCACTCGCTGTGCGCCCGCATTCGAAGAGCAAACAGCATCGAAGTACCGCCACTGGGAGAAGGGTGCACGCATTATTGTCTTATTGTAGAGTATGTGCGCAAAGCTCGGACGAACACAGGAAAAAACGATGTAGACAGAAGGAGCGCAAACTATCAACTGATTTATTCTTTCTTGAAAGAATAAATCAGTTGCAGCAGCTTCGCCGTGTTGAATACGATTCAAGCGCGAGCAGTGCGACGAGGCGTTGTATCGGAGTGTGGGTCGAAACTCATCTCAGCTGTCATTCGTTCCAAACGCGCACGCAAGTTTGCGTCCATGGTTGGCAGAGCGATGAAAACACTACGGCAGTTCGAGGTGCACACCCAACATTACCAAACCGACTCACAGTTTTGCCATGGGCTCCGCCGCTCGACGACGACCGCGCGAGCCGACCGGAAGTGGCGCCACAGACCACGTGGTTGCGCCGAGACGCCAGAGAGAAAAAAATGAAGAAAAAAAAAATGCCGCCGGCGCTGACGTCGCCTCATCGCACCTCCGCCCTCCCTCCCTTCACGCCGCGCGCAGCTTTCCGCGCGCTCGCTGCGTTGAGTTGAGGGAGTTGCGGAACGTGATCTCATAATTTGGTAACACCACTTAGACTTGACGGATTCGAAAAATTTTTGCGCCATACGACTCGTGAAGAGTCATACGTCAATAATGAGACTATTCCAATATAACTAAAAAAGGTGTTGCAGGGCCCCTTTAAGGTTCAAAGACATGGCAAAGCTTGATCAGGCGGACCGCATGGAGCTTACCTTGAGAGCATTGTTCGGGGCACTGTCGATACGGTGCTGCGATGGCCTTGATTTGGTTTATTCAGCAGTTTCCAGAGGTTCCGCTGTCGCTGCGTACGCACGTAACATGATGCCATGGTAGATGTTGCGAAGTGCCCATTCGAGGCTACACTGAAGCAAGTAGAAACGGTCCTTCGTGTTACGAGGGCGTCGTACCCTCCTTTTTTCGATCAGGAGGGATGTTTGGCTTAGGTAGAAAGCGCATACGTCTGGTAGTGACCGCCTTGAGGGGCGGTTAGTCTTCGTTTCCTGCTGCAACCTTGCGGGTTTCGTCACCGGCTTCTTCGAATGGTCTCTTGGCAGAACCGGCAGTCACTTCCATCGCGCTTTCTTCCGCTGAAGGTTTCGGAGTCAGTGCTTCCTCGTCTATTGTGGCTTTTGCTGTCTTCTGGGTCTCGCCTTTGGAAGGTTCTTGGCTTATTCGCGACTTGCTGTCGCTTTCAGCAAATACACCTTTCCATGCATTTGTCCGGGTGACTTCCGAGGTTGTCTTTTCCGGGTCTGCCTGGTTGTACCAATTGCTAGGAAGCTCCTCAGCGTCGGCTTCATCCATGATAAGCTCTGCCTCGATGTCGTTTTTTGATTTACTCGTTATGCTGGCGTAGGTCCTTACGCATTCCTCGTCAGTGTGGCCAAAGCGCCTGCACTGCAAACAAAGGGGTACACGGCAGTCACGTCGAATGTGCCTGTTGCTGTTGCAACGTAGGCAGAACGGTGGGCGGTTCGGCACTACAAGCGCAAGTTCACTCCCCACACGTAGCTGGTGAGGAATGTCGTCGACAGTGACGCCAGCCTTCAGTTTTAAGGCCACAAGTCGGGTCGTTGACGCTGTGTCTGTGATGCCGCGTACGCGCCACCTTTCCCTCGTTACTTCAGTAACATTTCCGTATGGCGCCAAAGCGGCACAAATGTCTTCCTCGCTGACTCTGTAAAGAAGCCAGTGTAGCTTCATACGTATTCCACGGTCGTTCGGGTTCACGACAATGCACCGGTGGTCCTTGACTTGAATGTCGCCTGCTTCCAACATTTTCTTCATTGCTGCCGAGTTCTTGAGTGTCAGAGCCCAAACGTGGTCCATCTGATACGCCCCCAAAGCGATAACGTCGGGGAGCGCACCGGGATGATCCAATGCGTCGCGAAAATGCTCGACGCGGTATGGCCGCGCTGTAAAACCGCATGAAGGAAGATGGTATTGTTGACGACCTGACCTGTTGGAAGTTGAGGCAATATAACTTGGTAGTCCTGGTCGGCTGAAGAAAAAGACCTGTTAACACGGCGCGCGTGGGCCGCTGATGCCGCTCCTACGGAGCCCATTTCACCCACAACCGTTCACCACGGTGGCCGGAAGTGGACTCACTCGGCCATTCTGACACAGCTGTCCCTGCGTGAAAAAAAGAAAGTGTAGCGGTGAAAGAGCGAGGCATTCACCAGTGGGTTCATCTCTTGGTGAAAAGGCGCGAGCATAGATCGATGACATCTTCGATGTAGCTAGTGAAGTTTTCGCCCTGCTTTTGCGCACGTCCGCGTAGGCGCTGCTCGGCGCGGAGCTTGCGTACTGCGGGACGACCAAACACAGCTGCCAAGATGGTCTTGAAAGCGGCCCACGTGGAAAATTCCGAATTGTGATTGTGGAACCACAGGCTGGCGACGTCTTTGAGATAGAATGGGACATACTCCAATTTCGAGGGGTCGTCCCACTTGTTGGCGGCGCTCACCTTTTCAAATTTGGACACAATACTGCCGTACAATCCCGATGCCTCAGAATTCAGTCCAGTTTCCGAAATGGCCGAATATGCTGAAGAGTGTCGTCAGCTCGCACGCTCATTCACGGCGGATAATCAAGCCCTCCAAAAAGATCGCCATGACCGTGATGTGGCCCCGGACACTTTCCCCGTCGGCTCTCTCGTGTGGCTTCGACTGCCTTTTCACTCTCCTGGCCTGACTCCCAAGTTTGCACCGAAGTATACCGGCCCTTACCGCGTCATCCAGTGCCCCTCTCCTATCACCTATGTGATTGAGCCGGTCCAGCCGTCCACGGACAAGCGCCGTCTTGGTCGTGAGATGGTCCACGTCAGTCGCCTCAAGCCCTGCTACGACCCTCCTGTCCTCTCGTCACCTTGAGTCGCCAGGATGGCTCCTCTTCATCGCCGGGGTATTGTAGCGGTGAAAGAGCGAGGCATTCACCAGTGGGTTCATCTCTTGGTGAAAAGGCGCGAGCGCTGATCGCGAGCTGTGGTTGCGGATCCTGCTTGTTTCTCGCTGGACCTGCGGTCTGCCTGCTACCAGACGTCGTCAATAAACCCCTTTGCAAAAGGAATGTTTACTGCTAATATTTAGGCAAAAAAGCAAGAATAATGTCAGAAGTGGGATTCGAACCCACGCCCACAGAAGTGGACCAGAAACCACAGCCAACCCGCATCGCTGGGCAAGGTATTTCCTTGAGTCTGGCGCCTTAGACCACTCGGCCATTCTGACACACCTGCCCCTGCGTGAAAAAAAGAAAGGAATGTTTACTGCTAATATTTAGGCAAAAAAAGCAAGAATAATGTCAGAAGTGGGATTCGAACCCACGCCCACAGAAGTGGACCAGAAACCACAGCCAACCCGCAACGCTGGGCAAGGTTTCTCCTTGAGTCTGGCGCCTTAGACCACACGGCCATTCTGACACACCTGTCCCTGCATGAAAAAAAAGAAAGGAATGTTTACTGCTAATATTTAGGTAAAAAAAGCAAGAATAATGTCAGAAGTGGGATTCGAACCCACGCCCACAGAAGTGGAGCAGAAACCACAGCCAACCCGCAACGCTGGGCAAGGTATTTCCTTGAGTCTGGCGCCTTAGACCACTCGGCCATTGTGTTTTTTTTTCTTTATTGCCGAACTCATATATTACAAGACATAAAACCTGGCAGCCAGACTTTGGCTACCGCGGGATTAAAATCTTTTCATGCATACCAATACATCGAGTACAGAGATCCAGTCTGGCAGATCGGCAAGAGCGCGATACACATCTCGCAGACGCACGACACTTTCAATGAAATGTTCGCGAACAGGGCGTATATCTTTATGAACATGCTGATATTGCGTTCTCGTTTTTCACAAGGCGTGAAGTCCCAGGACCATGATAACAATCGTACGGAAGGCCCCCGGATACGTCTACCGGTAAGAAACGATTGCCATAAGGGTCAAGGGGTAGTTGTTTCTTTAATGTGCGTTGAAGCACATCCCAATGAAATATTGGGTCCCAACAGTCTAGAAATACATATTCAATCGTTTCCGGTTTTTTACATAAGATGCAGTCAGTGGACCAGGGTATAAAGATGCCTTTATCTTGGAGCCAGGTTTTAACAGCGAGTGTGTTTGTGTGCAACTGAAAGAAGAATGTTTTAACTGATGGTTGTATAGGCATTTTCTTTACTCGTTTGAGCACATCCTGTCCAGCGCCTCCGCGATGTGGGAAACGGTACAAGGGCTCTGGTAGCATGTTTTCCACTAGGCCCTTATATAGCTTTTTCTTCTTAACATTAAATAAATAATCTAACGAAAATCGTGCGTTCAGCAACCTGAACGAGAGAACCACCTCGCGCAGGTACCCGGTTACAGAACCGTTGATCATTTCGCGCGACGACGCTATAAGTTCCGGGAGTAGTCGCCGTAGCCTCGTTTGTATGATAGTGCGGAGGAACGGGTGATTTTAATCCCGTAAATACATAAATCGCGACACAACCTGTCGCAAAAACAAATGGACAAGACCAAGGCCACCTTTCTTAACAGGGCGGAACAAATTCATTCTGCTAGTCCGCTCCCAAGTGGACGCCCAAATAAAAACAGCAAAAACGCGGAGAAGTTTTTGTATGCTAGCTCGCGATGCACATAACACATTCATCACATACCAGATTTTGGAGATCAGAAAAATGTTACAGACAGTAAAAATAGACAATTGCCTGCCTTGCCACGCAGTAGACTTTTCTTTTGCACTTCGCGCCTGGTCAGACCAGTGCGCTTCTGGATCACGATAAGATTCAAGTGGCACGCCTAGGTAACGTGTTGGAATTGCCGACCAGCGTAACCGAGAGTAATGCTCTGGGGTAACATCCCAGTCACCATGCCAAAACCCGTAACTCTTATCCCAGTTTATTTGGGCACCGGTGCAGTCACAAAAGTCGCATACAATATTAGTGGCTTGTTTGATGCTCTCCCTGTCTGAGCAGAACACAGCAACATCATCTGCGTAAGCCAAAACTTTGACGTGTGCTGTCTCCAGCCTGAAGCCCGTAATAGCTTCCGTGTGGTCAATGGCCAAACAGAGCTGTTCGAGATAAAGTGCAAAAAGCAAAGGCGACAAAGGACATCCCTGCCTCACTGACGTTCACGCTCTCCGTAAGTTCCCCGTTTACTATAATACGCATGGTGCAGTCCGTGTACGCCATTCTGACGCCTTCTAGTATTACATGGCCAACATTTGATTGTTTGAGAATGTCCAATAAAATCTCGTGCGAGACTCGGTCAAAAGCTTTCGCCAGGTCGAGCTGCATCATTGCCACGCGCTCGCCTAGAACGTCACGACATTCAAGAACACTTCGTGCGACGTGAATGTTTGTCGCTATGCTGCGGCCTTTAATACCGCAAGTCTGGTGTGGCCCTACCAGCTTTGCAATAACACCCTGGAGTCTTTTGGCTAATACTTTCATAAATATTTTGTAGTCCACGTTGGTGAGGCTGATAGGACGATAAGAGCCCACGGAGAGACGTTTTTCGGGGTCATCACTCTTGGGTATCAGCACAACGTGCGACCTTCTGAATGAAAGCGGAACTCGCTTACGGTCGTAAGCTTCAGCGAGAACTCCAAGCAACACAGGAGCTACCTTAAATTTAAAAGCTTTATAGAAGGCGGCCCCTAGGCCATCGGGCCCGGGCGCCTTGCCCAGCGTCAAGTCGCCGATTGCGTCCTCGATTTCTCGTAGAGAAATCTGCACCTCCAAACGTGCTTTAACTTCGTTGTCTAGCCTCGGCATAAAAGGTAAAAATCTCTCCCGAAATCCTTCCATAGTGTTCCTTTGTTGTCCAAGCAGATAAGTAAAATGATCGGCTATCACGCGCATGATGACCTTCCTATCCGACGTGACATCGTTGCCACTAGCTATTTGACGGATTTCTTTCTGGCACGCATATTTCTTTTCATCAGACAACGCGCGTTTTGTTGGCCTTTCACCGACCCACAATTTTTCCGCTCTTGTTCGTATTATTGCGGCCTTGTACTTCTCAGCGTCAATTTGCTCCAGTTGACTCTTCACGTCTCTCATTTCCTTCCTAAAAACACCAGGTTGGATGTTTTCCATGCAGGTAAAGTATTCAAGCCGCTCACGAAGCTCACGTTCACTTTGGTTCCGCTTATGCTCGAGTATGCTACTTCTTTCTATGGCAGCTATTTTGACTCTCTGTTTAAACTCCTCCCATTCAGCAGCAAGATTTATTGACTGCGAGCCGTGTAGCTTCTCCAGTTCGTCGGTTACTACGCTTACGAAATTATCGTCCTCTAGGAGCTACACATTAAATTTCCACAGGTTCCAATTTAAATGTGGTTTCGCCTGCACTCTGCCAAAGTCGGCAATAACCAAACGGTGGTCGCTGAAGGAAATAGGTTTCACTTCGCACGCAGTGCACAGCACAACAAGTTCGGCTGAGGCATAGATTCTGTCCAATCTTGCATGGCTATCTCGCTGGAAATGGGTGTAAGTCGGGCGAGTACCATTGGAAAAAACGCAGCCCACGTCATCTAAACCGCGGTCATGTACTATCTCCAATAACAACTCGGCGCTCTTATCGTGAATACGGCTCTTTTTGGACCGGTCTTCAGCTGCACAAACACAGTTGAAATCGCCTAGGAGTATTATCACTTTTTCACAGTTTAGATACGTTAGAAACCTTTCAAAAAAAAAATGTGCGATCTCTTTCGACATTCGGTGCGTAAGCACAGACAACGCGGTAACTCGTACCCGAAAGGCTAAAATCTACCACTAAAAGGCGGCCAGATTGGCACGACTCAACCGTTTGTACGCAACTACCAAAGTCATTACGTATGAAAACAGCACAGCCGCCCGAACTGCCAACAGCGTGACAAAAATGTACAGTACATTGAAATGAGGACGAAAAACGGATACCATTCGGTCGGCAACCTCCTGGCTTTCTATTTTGGTCTCCTGAACTGCGACCAAGTCCAAATCGTTTTCGAGCAGTAAGCGGCTTAATTGGCACTGTCGCCTTCTAGCGCTTAACCCTCGTACATTCAGGGTTGCTACGCGCAAACTCGCTTTTGTTAGCTGGGCCATGGCTGCAAAGGAGGTTGCCCTTCCGAATGGTGTCCTTTGCGAAGAACAAACCAGAGGTGAAACTTATTGCGATATTCTTCTCGCGGATGACACCGCGAAACAAAACCCGGCCAGTGGCCGTGAAGCTGTCGCGTTTGAAGAGCAAAGCAAACAGAGTGATCCACATTGTAGCTTTTTCCTACACCATTTTCGGCCCAAACCCACCCCTCCCCTCCCCCTCCTTTACCCGACATAAAAACCATCTCTTACGAAGGCGGATTGCCCGCCCGCCGTGGTTCGCCCGGAATGTTAGGTCGCGGTCTAAATGGAGAGCGTCTTACACCTGGCGTTTTCGTCGGTGGCTCGCCGCCTCCACCATCGTCCCGCTGCGACTCACTGTCGACGGTGCTCTCATGCGGCCGCTTTCCGGCCATCGGGCTCCCTTCGCCGTGTGAAGAAACCATACACTTCTCGCCGGCTTCAATCACGCTCACCGGTGGCTGCACTTCTGGGGGCGTATCCCGTCTAGTCGGTGCAGTGCCGACGCCTTTTACGGGCTCATGCTGGTCCTTGGAGGCTTCGTCGACTTGCCGCTTATCACGCTCGCCCTCCGGAACAGAGGACGATGTAGATGGCTGTGTTTCACGGGCGTTTGTCTGAGGCGTCGCCTCTTCCAAGTCAGCCTCGTCCATGAGCAGGTCGGTGGTGTCGTCGCTGCCCCCGGGCCCTGTCACGCTGGCGTACGTTCGTTCACACTGGCCGTCTTCGTGACCGAATCGCCGACAAAAGCCACATCGCGGAATGCGGCACTCGCGGCGGATGTGGCCCGTGCCCCGGCAGCGAAGGCAGAGCGGAGCCCTGCCCGGCACAACAACAAGGGCGTGCTCACCGGACACACTTAACTGGTGTGGCAAGTCGTCGATTTTGACGCCGGAGTGCAGCTTCAGAGTCACAAGCCTCGTTGTAGACCCTTTGTCGGTCAATCCCTCGGCCCTCCAGCGCTCCCTGACGATGTCGGTGACTTTACCGAAAGGCGTGAAGGCAAGGCGCACGTCCTCGTCAGGCACACTGTGGAGCAGCCAGTGCACCTTCATTCGGACGTCCCTGTTGGCCGGGTCGATGACGATACAGCGCTTGCTTTAACTTGCAGTTCACCGATGCTGACCAGCTTCTTCACCGTTTCAGCGTCCTTGAAGGTGACCGCCCACACATGGCTCATGCGGTACGCCCCCAAGGTGACTACCTCGGGGAGTACCGAATGTTGAGCCAGAGCGTCGCGAAAGTCTTCTACCCGGTAGGGCCAAGCACTGACGTCCGCGTGCAAAAACACAGTATTTAAAATAAACCGACCTGTGGGCAAACTGGGCAGAACAACCTGGTATTCGTTTTCCATTGCAGATAACCTGTTTCCGCGACCGAGCTTGGCCGCTATCGCCGCTCCGTCGGAGCTCATGAAAACACGTAAGTACGCTGTCGCGGCCGGAAGTCTTCTCCACTCGGCCATTCTGACACACCTGTCCCAGCATGAAAAAAAGAAAGGAATGTTTACTGCTAATATTTAGGTAAAAAAAGCAAGAATAATGTCAGAAGTGGGATTCGAACCCACGCCCACAGAAGTGGACCAGAAACCACAGCCAACCCGCATCGCTGGGCAAGGTTTCTCCTTGAGTCTGGCGCCTTAGACCACTCGGCCATTCTGACACACCTGTCCCTGCATGAAAAAAAGAAAGGAATGTTTACTGCTAATATTTAGGCAAAAAAGCAAGAACAATGTCAGAAGTGGGATTCGAACCCACACCCACAGAAGTGGACCAGAAACCACAGCCAACCCGCATCGCTGGGCAAGGTAGTTCCTTGAGTCTGGCGCCTTAGGACCACTCGGCCATTCTGTTTTTTTTTCTTTATTCAGAACGAGTACATCGTGTACACACACAAAAAAAACCAGGTGTAGTTTGACAAGAAGTATTTAACAATGCATTAAAACCGCCAATCACACTTTGTTTGGCTTAAATTGTTTAAAAGCGCTTTAGTGCTACAAGTTCATTCAGTCCACTCGGCCATTCTGACACACCTGTCCCTGCATGAAAAAAAGAAAGGAATGTTTACTGCTAATATTTAGGTAAAAAAAACAAGAATAATGTCAGAAGTGGGATTCGAACCCACGCCCACAGAAAGTGGACCAGAAACCACAGCCAACCCGCATCGCTGGGCAAGGTTTCTCCTTGAGTCTGGCGCCTTAGACCACTCGGCCATTCTGACACACCTGTCCCTGCATGAAAAAAAGAAAGGAATGTTTACTGCTAATATTTAGGCAAAAAAGCAAGAATAATGTCAGAAGTGGGATTCGAACCCACGCCCACAGAGTGGACCAGAAACCACAGCCAACCCGCAACGCTGGACAAGGTTTCTCCTTGAGTCTGGCGCCTTAGACCACTCGGCCATTCTGACACACCTGTCCCTGCATGAAAAAAAGAAAGGAATGTTTACTGCTAATATTTAGCAAAAAAGCAAGAATAATGTCAGAAGGGGGATTCGAACCCACGCCCACAGAAGTTGGACCAGAAACCACAGCTAACCCGCAACGCTGGGCAAGGTATTGCCTTGAGTCTGGCGCATTAGACCACTAGGGCCATTCTGACACACCTGTCCCTGCATGAAAAAAAGAAAGGAATGTTACTGCTAATATTTAGGTAAAAAAAGCAAGAATAATGTCAGAAGTGGGATTCGAACCCACGCCCACAGAAGTGGACCAGAAACCACAGCCAACCCGCATCGCTGGGCAAGGTTTCTCCTTGAGTCTGGCGCCTTAGACCACTCGGCCATTCTGACACAGCTGTCCCTGCGTGAAAAAAAAGAAATGAATGTTTACTGCTAATATTTAGGCAAAAAGCAAGAATAATGTCAGAAGTGGGATTCGAACCCACGCCCACAGAAGTGGACCAGAAACCACAGCCAACCCGCATCGCTGGGCAAGGTTTCTCCTTGAGTCTGGCGCCTTAGACCACTCGGCCATTCTGACACACCTGTCCCTGCATGAAAAAAAAGAAAGGAATGTTTACTGCTAATATTTAGGTAAAAAAAGCAAGAATAATGTCAGAAGTGGGATTCGAACCCACACTCACAGAAGTGGACCAGAAACCACAGCCAACCCGCAACGCTGGGCAAGGTATTTCCTTGAGTCTGGCGCCTTAGACCACTCGGCCATTCTGACACACCTGTCCCTGCATGAAAAAAAGAAAGGAATGTTTACTGCTAATATTTAGGTAAAAAAAGCAAGAATAATGTCAGAAGTGGGATTCGAACCCACGCCCACAGAAGCGGACCAGAAGCCACACGCAACCCACATCGCTGGGCAAGGTTTTTCCTTGAGTCTGGCGCCTTAGACCACTCGACCATTCTGAACCAGCAACCCATACGTAACAAAAAAAGGGTATCTGTACTGGGAATAACTAGGCGCAGAATACGCGCAGAATTGGTGTAATAAGGGTTTTTTTTATTGCGGGCGTAAGAAGGGCCGACGTGCGAATACAGATAGGGTGGCTTTGAAAAAGCGCCGAACTCAACAGAAACGCTTTCGCGCTGATATGCGCGGCTGATGAAGAATCATGTTTGACAGCAGAGGAACTACACCATGTCGTTTCTCGTTGCAAACGAGATAAAAAGAATTGAACGTTCGTGTACAATTACAGTGCCGTTTGTCGTCATAAATAATCTGGAGTGTCTCAGTACAGCGTGCCTCAGATTCGTGCCGCAGTTTGGGTGCAAATAACATTTTTTTTGGCGCGAATAACTAGAACTTTTCAAATGTTGCTGTCAGACACGGTTGATGCAATAACACCTCAGTGATGCGCATATCTTTTGTCGAACGGGACAGTGGTATCGAAGCGCTACGTTGAGGCAGACATATTTCGCTGAAAAGGTGTCAAACTTCCTGGTGTCTAGTGTACTTGCCAAGGAGGACCAGTACTCTTTGTAAACGCAAAAGAAGAAAAAAACTTGGATAAACAGATTCCCACCGCCCGTATGATACGTATACTTGAAAAAAAGATTCCTCACTATCTTCATTCTTCTCTGACGTGCAGAAATGTTCGCCATTGGCATCACGTCGATGCTTACAAAGATTTTCGAGTCTCAGCTCGGGATCCCGTCGGAAACAGTCGCCTACCTATCAGGTAACATGACAATTGCCTACGTTCACGCCAATGTTCAGTAATAGCATTGACGCTTAAGGTGAACGGCCAGTGCGCACGCATTATCTATCTATCTATCTATCTATCTATCTATCTATCTATCTATCTATCTATCTATCTATCTATCTATCTATCTATCTATCTATCTATCTATCTATCTATCTATCTATCTATCTATCTATCTATCTATCTATCTATCTATCTATCTATCTATCTATCTATCTATCTAATCTGCATACTCTCTCTTCGTCGGTCGGTCAAGCGGTCAGTCGGTCCTTGCGTCACCGTGCAAGGAGACGACTTCATGTAGCGCTCCTGCAAATAACGATCTACGAATGACACTGCGAGCAGATCGTCGATCTGTTTTACCGTGTCAGGTCGGGCGCTAAACGTGACCTGCAACACGACTCGCGTGCATGGCCGATCGTGCTTGTAGGTGGGGGCATCGACGCCGTCATTGGCGGCGCCCTGGTAGGCCGCTGGAACCTGGACTACGCAGGCATGATGCGCCTCTGCATGTACAACTGCTGCTTCTCCTGGTTCGGCGTTCTTGCCCGGAGAACACGTACACCACGCCTGACGGTTACGTGGGCGCACCGTGAGTTTCTTTTGCCACATAGCCATAGCGTACGCATAGGGCTTAATTTAACATGAATAGGAAGTTTTAGAATTGTGCGCGCAAAGCTTTCCGCTTTGCTTGCACGTTTGTCGCCACTGCGCATGCGTCGTATGCAATCCACTTGCGGTCCCCCGTAAAGTGACGGAAATAGCGGGCGACCGCAACTAACGCTATCTTTGCGTACGCTATTCTAAAACTGCCTAATGTCTTGGCGAGAAAAAAAAATTGCGTGATGTCAGCGGCTGGTCGTAAGATTTCGAAGTGTGTTACCTAACGGCACAGTTATAGGCTGAAGCGCCAACATTTCCTCATTCGTTTCTTTTTTTTTTTGTTCCTTACGTCGTTGTACTGAAAGACCAAAGCAGATGACGCGTAATAATATCTGGGGTTTAACGTCCCGAAACCACGATATGATTATGAGAGACGCCGTAGTGGAGGGCTCCGGAAATTTCGACCACCTGGGGTTCTTTAACGTGCACCTAAATCTAAGTACACGGGCCTCCATTTTCGCCTCCATCGAAAGCAGATGACGCGTGTCCCGTTGTTGCAGTAGCTGACAATGTAGTGTTCTCCAGTGCAAAACAAGGAGGGACAAGGCGTTATTATCCCCTACGTAACTGCTACAATTGTGTGATCGCTAGTAGTGCTCTTGGTCCAAGATGATTAAATTACTTTGCTTACCTTTCGATTTGATTATGAGGGACGCCGTAGGGGAGGGCTCCGGAAATTTTGACAATCCGTGGTCCTTTAACGTGCACCTAAATTTAAGTACATGGACCTCTAGCATTCTCGCCTCCATTCAAAATGCGGCCGCCGCGGCCGGGATTCGAGCCTGCGACCTTCGGGTCAGCAGTTGAGCACCACAACCACTATACCGCCACAGCGAGTTACCTCGAACTCATTTTCTACTATCCGAGCACGCAAGGGTGTCTTCACCGGATTACTGTTTGAACCAGCTGATGGATGCTGGTACGAACACTGTCATAGAATTCCAGCATGTTGCCATAGCTCCGAGTGTGTGGTAATCACGCTGCGCAACACGAGACGAAGAGCCGAGGTGGAAGGCGCAGTTTTTCGTAGACTTACGTAATCGTGTCCTCAACTTTGCAAGAACACGTCGTGGACACGAGCTTTTTCCTCTTTCGGTTGCAGGAGACCCACAAGCTTCAACTTGAATTGCAACCTTGACTGCAACTGCACATCGAGCTACCTCAACCCTGTCTGCGCCGCTGATTCCGTGGTGTACCTGTCTCCGTGCCTCGCAGGCTGCCACAAGGAAGTACAGGCGAAAAACATAAGGGTGAAAACATTGCTTACGCGAGATAATATTTACCACGAAGAGCTAGCACTAGCATTTGTAGTATTAGCAGAAAACGTTGTATTGTTATGTGGACAGCTCTGGACATGTAGTACATGTATACATACATTGGCACGCTTTCATTCGAAGTCCAGAAGATTAAGCTTTTCACTTTATGCGCAGTGTGCTTTTGCGCGATTGCAGTTTGCGTGACACCATGCGAGAGAATTGCTGCTCACCACCACGTGTCTTATCTGTCTTCTTCACTGAAATTCAGTGCGCATGGCTTCGATTTACTGAGTCCGTCGAACGTTGCATGGCATCGCATGGGACTATAAGAGAAACACCATCGTGCGTGAAGAATATCAGACTGGTTGTGCACACTAGGACGTTTTTTTCCTTTAATGTGAACCTGGAGCGCAGTACGCGGTCATTTTCGCTTGGCATTCCTATCGACATGCGGCCCACCTGGGCTTCGAATCGGACGCGTGACAAGAGCAGACTCGCCAACAACCATTGGACTACAATGGCTGGAAGTGGGCAGCATATTGAGTAGCGCTAATATTAACTACAATCCTCATTCATAAAATTTTTCGTTAGTAAGCATTCTTTGCCTTTGGCCGGTTACCTCCGCTGAAGATAGGACCGGCATCAGGTTTACCTGAGATGTTATCTTGCAAACGGTTATCGCAAGATACTTTTCGTGAATACGGGCCAAGAAAAGGAAGCATCTCACTCACCATGGTTCTATAGTGTTATGGTGCTTGAATGCTAAACCGTAGGTCGCGGGATCGAATGCCAGCCTCGGTGGAGACATTTCGATGCAGGCAAATTTCCAGATGCCCGTGTGCTTACATTTAGGTGCACGTTAAAGAACCACAGATGGTCGAAATTTACAGATCCCTCTACTACGGCGTCTCTCATATTCATAGCGTGGTTTTGGAATGTAAAACTCCAACAATTATTAGCAAACATATCATGACAAAAAATTCCGTGTACTTTGCACTAAATCGCGCAAAGCTTGGTACAGGGAACCACGGGCCCGTTGCCACCCGTACTCCCCATCGACCGACACGTCTAGCTTCGAGATGCGCGGCTTCCTCCTCGGGAGTACGCAGCCAGGCTATGCACCATAGAGCGGAGGTTGCGCGCGGTGTCTCCGTCAGTGGGTCTGGCTTAGCTACTGCGCGTGCGCGGCTTGGCCAGGTGGTGCGGTATCTGGTCGCTAGACGACGCGATGCTTGCTTCCTCTTTCTTTCTACCTTTTTTCTCTCTCTTTCGCTGATATTTTCTCAGTCTCTCTTTCTTTTTCTTTCTGCATTTCTTTCTCTCTATTTCTCTGTTTAGCATTCTTTCTGTGCTAAGCTCTACTCTTTCCCCTCCTAATTTTTCTCCTCCTCACGCTCACTTTCTTTCCACCGAGATGCTACACTATACTACACAAGGCTACGCCATGCTCTGCTAGCGTGCCTGGATAGCCGAGTGGTTAGGAAGCTCGCCTTCGGTACGCGGGTTCGAGTCCCGCTTCGTGAAGAATTTTTCTTTCTCTTTCTTTCTGTCTCTCTGTTTGTTTCTCGCTTTCTCTCTGTACTCGTTCTCATGGTTATTACAGGCCACGTCGTCGCGGTGAGTAGCAGGTATTGCCCAAATTTCGTGGCGCATACCGGTTCACGATGATGATAGTTTCGGGCAGGGTCACACACTCCACACACTTCACGCCGAACTGGAACAGCTTCGGTGTTAAAAAGCAACGAATATATTAAAGGGCTACTGCAGCCATGTTTTCCAAGTTGAAACCGGTTTACCCACAGCGCTTATTTTAGATGCGAAGTATCTTAAGGTCGAGCTCAATCCGGCGGTGGTGGTGGGGTGGTGTGCGGCGTGACCACCCTTACTGCGCATGCGCATACCCTCTCCACACACCTCCTCTCCACTCACCCTCTCACCTTCCCCTCTCCACCTTCCCTCTCCCCTTCCCCTTCCCACTTTCCCTCTCCACATTCCCTCTCCCCTTCCGCTCTCCACTTTCCCTCTCCACATTCCCTCCCCCTCTCCACTCTTCCTCTGAAACGCGGGCTAGACATGCCGAAATTCTCTCCTGCGCGACGCCGCGATGAGCTCGAGCGCATGCGCGTCCCCTTCCCTTCTCTCTCCTCTCCTACGCTGCCCCCCTCTCGCCCGCCTGTCGACCGCGTTCCCCGCTCGCCCTGTGAGAATTAACGGCCAGGCTAGATGGAAGATACGACGCGCGTAGCGTCCCTCTTCGCGTTCCACGACGCGAGGTCGGTAGCATGCCCAACGAACGCCAACGGAACGCGATCGTGCAAGTGCTCCGGCTTCGCATCGCCTCATGGTCCCCTTTAGCGGGAGATGGTGTAATTTTTATGCGGACGTAACGAGGGGTGGCATTTGAAGGTAGTTCACCTATGAGTAGTCTTTTGCTATATAAGTAGAGATACGCAGTTTGTTTGCTAAATCTCCATCATCGTCATGTGGACGGTTCCAGCTGTACAGCGAATGCTCATGTGTCAACGGCACGCTGAACGACGCGGACGTGAGTGCGGAGTGGCCTTTTCTGCAGTCCGTGCAGGCGATTCGATCTCGCTGTCCCGTCAACTGCCCGCTCCTCCTCGTCTACCTGCTCGGTGTCTTCCTTTCGCTCAGCTCGGCCTTCCTCAACGCAGCGCCGGCCACGGCAGCGGCCATCAGGTGAATCGGCCGGCTTGGCGCGTTGTCTTATAACATCTGTTCTTGGAGTGCACTTTTGAGAATGAGGCAGCTGAAAAGCTGCATTCAATAACAGCTGCAAGCAGAAAAAAAATATCCATGGAAATTCTATTTTAATAATTGTATAAGTGATGCGTATGCGTTATGTTGTTGTGTAGGTTACAGGTTTCAATCAGATTGAACTGAGAAGAGGTTCTGGATGGAAAATGGAAAATAGAAAGGTGGGGGAGTGACCTAGTAACTGTCTCTCAGTCGAGGACACCACAACCGCGTCACTTTAGGGGAAGGGGGGCAAAAGGGAAGGAGGAGATAGATGGTGGGAGGGAAGGGAAGGTCACAACAGGTAGAGGGCTGGGGGCAGAGGAAGGGGGAGATCCGTCGTTGTCGTTGCTGATCAGGCGTTGAGCACGGCCTAGAGGTGGTCTGCGAGTTGCGCGGCATCAATGTACTCGAGCACCGCGCGTAGGGCACCGCGAAGACGGTCCATGGCTCCGGCCGAGTGCAGCACATCGTTCATGGTCGCGCAGGGTAACCCTTGCCTCCTGAAGGCGCGCGCGAGGTGCTCCCGTTGCGGAGCCAGAGCTGTACAGGAGATGAGGAGATGCTGGAGTGTTTCTTCCTCACCGCAGTCACCGCATAGGGGTGAGGGAGCACCGCGAGGGTGGTGCCGGCGCTCGGCGGGCCAGACAGAGCCGGTCCGCAGTGCGAGCAGGAGGGAGCGCTCCTTTCGGTTTAGCATTCCCTCCGGTAGATAACGCGGGGGGCAGCCGGAGGCTACGCGCGCGTCAGGGTGGCTGCGAGCGAGCTCTCGCCGGATGTTCTGGCGTGCTGAATCTACGGAGTCCGCGTACGTTATCAGCGGAACCGCAGGTTGTGTGCAGTCCTCGCCAGGTCGTCAGCAGCTTCGTTCCCCCGCGATTCCAATGCGTGACGGTATCCATTGGAGAGCACGTCGCAACCGTGTTCTCGCAGTGCGTGCAGTTTCAGGGCTACACGCTGTGCGAGTGGGGGGGGGCGCTCCTCTTTGGCGAGCTGGCGTAGTGCCGACCGCGAGTCTGTGAAGATCGCGGCGCGATTGATGTGCGCCGATTCACGGATGAGGTCAGCAGCGAGGTGAATTCCTACGAACTCCGCCGTGTGGAGGACGCAAGGTAGGCAAGCCGGCATTGGCGCTTCAATGCCAGCTGCGGTGCCGTGCAGGCAGCGGCCGCAGAATGGTCCTGGAGCACGGAGCCGTCAGTGAAAAACTGCAATCTTCCTTCAGGTCATGTTCCATTCTTGCAGCGGCTTCTTGTGCGATGGCACAGGCGGGTGTATTCCGCTTGGAGTGGACCCCCGGGAGCTCGAACCCGATGGAGAGAGGCACTCGCCGATGAGAGGGAGGCCACGGGGGAATCTTTGGGGTGCTCTCCGCAACGATGGCGTCGAATGTGCTGAGTAGCAAGCCAACACGGGAGTCGGGCAGTGCGGGCAACCGAGATATGATGACTGTTCCATCCGGTGCACGGTTGAGGCACTCCAGGTGGTAGAGCGCGCGCATTTCGCCTGTGAGTGACGCCGGCCAGGCGCGGGTCTCCGCGAGTGTGTCCGCAATGCGCGAATTTCGCCGAAGTCCGTGGCACATTCGGAGCACTCGGCGGTGGTCGGCGTCGTCGATGGCATGCCACTGGATGGGGCGCAGGAGGCACAGGGGCAGCGCGTAGTGCACCTTGGCCCACCCAATGGCCCCGTAAATGGCCATCGCGAAGGAGGCGGGGCATCCGTCGCCTCGCGCGAGTATGCGACGCACACACGGCGCATTTCACGACGTACACGGCCTACCTCGTTGTTCCACTGGAGTCTGTGGTAAAAGAAAGAAAACTTTGTCCCAATAGGGAAGGGCTCGGAGGTAGAGGGAGCGGAGGAGCCCTCCGCTACCCTCTTGTCCCAATCATGGTTCTTTTCCGGGATCTCGGACGCCGAGCTGCACTTGACAGCCTCCCACTGCTCCTTACTCTAAAGGGGCTCTGCGACACCTTTTTAGCATGATCAGAAGACGCCGCGGATTGGTGGTCGAGGCTCCTGAGAACATGTGAGAGAAATATTATAACGCAGAACGAGTAATAATAAAGTCAGCTAGAAATCGCTCGCTATTCTCTCGACAAATGACGCCATGAACCCAAATGACCGCGCCGTAAACACAAAGTCCACGGTCATGCTGATTTGTGCATCGTGAGCTGCATAGTTACCGCGGCCGCAGCGGGATGCCGCGACGTGCCCGAGCGCTTGCTCGCGATCACACTGAAAGTAAGCCGCGCTTTCGAAGTAAAGAAAAAAAGCTAACAAACGGACGTAGCTGCTTGTCCCCTTGCCCTCACCCCACTTCCCCGTAGCTTTCAGCGCGCTCGCTGGTACGAAAGGAGAGAGAAAGAATCTAAAGCGTGCTACAAATCCCGGTAACTTTGGTCGTACTTGATGAATTCTAAAAACTTTGCGGCAGTCATTTCGTAAGACAATGAACTCCTTTAATGAAGCCATTCGATGAATTACTTGTGGGGACTTCCAATGGCGGAGTCAGAGTACGTTTTTCTGCTCGTTTTGAAGCAAGCTTGTTCGAACGACAATGAGGGCGGGAGTCAAACGTTCCAATGAGAGAGTCGGAGCGGATTCAGAGCGCGAGTCACTCCGTGGAGCAGGAATAGTTGCTCCGCCAAATCGGCGGATTGGGCTGAACTCGGTGTGACGCACTTCCTTAAACACGGTTGCCTGCTATGGGGCGCCGCCGACAGGCGTGTGTTTTATCAGTAATGACGGACGACATGGATGGCTCGGAAATAGTGCGGCACTGCTTCCGCTGTTCGATGGCGACAGCTTCGAGTCAGAAAGCTCCATTTGATGCACGAAAGACTCATCGAGCAGCGACAGCGACGCTGAACTTGCCACGTGCGAGCGGGAATTCCACAGCATCAGACAGCGGAATGGAATAACTACACGTAAGGCATTCTGGAAAATTCGTCGCTTGAATGAAAGAACCTCCGCTTCCGCATTGCTCCAGCGGCGCGGGTTGTGTTCCGATCTCGGATTTGCAGGTATTGCTCTATGCCAGAGTCGAGTGCTCGCTCGCCGAGACCATCGGCTGCTCCGACTCTGCCATTGGAATTCACAGTGGAAAAGCTTCGCGGGGCCCCTTTAACGGCATCGGCCTAGCGTCTTTAATCTTTTTTCTACAGTGTTCGTCAGCGTCTTGAACGGCTCCATGCAATGTGCATCCCGCGACCTACTGAACGCGTGCTTGGCATCAAATTTTAGTAGTCAGAATTTTCCTTATACGTACGGTCCTTCAGGTGGGCTTTAGATGTTGTCCTATAAAGAGAGCTCCGATTCAAGTACACAGAAATTCAACGAAGCCTACATAAAATAAGTAACTACTAAAAAGTGTACCCACTGGTATAAACACACACACACACGCACACACAACGCACGCGCGCACAAAACAAAAAGAGACACCTTTACACTGCACCTTATAGAATATTCTTTAGTTCGTTAGGTGTTGTCTTCGTCAAGGCAGCGACTGCCTTGACAGAAGACTGCAATTGCTTGACTGCAGTCTTGACTGCAGCTGCTGCGTTGACGAGTCCACCTGTCAAAACGTTGACTCCAGCGTCATCCCCTGTTAAACGATTTCTAGTCAAATCTAGAGTTTATCTTTCCCTGAGCTTCTGTCTTTTTGTGTCCATTACTGCGGTGTGTTAATTTCACAATTGAAAACAGGCGCTCTAATGTGGTCAATTGCAAAATTGATCCGTGAAGCTTCGTTGAAAAGTTGGCGTCACCATGCATTTTTAAATTCTTTTTCTTTACGTATAGCTATCGATTATTCCTGCTGACACGACATCAGTTCTGTTCCAGATATCTGAACTGTCTGTCATCATTATAATAGACAACGTGGTTTAGTATATGATGTTACGCAAATGATCTTGTACCTGTTTAATGAAATAAATAATTATTACTCAATCAATAACATTTGCTGGCAGGCTAGTTGGTGATGCATAGTTCACAGGTATACAAGCACAAACGTAACAAGGCACAACGAAGAGAGAACAGAGGGTCAGCACTCTGTCCTGTGTATTCTTTTTGTTTTGTTACGTTTTTCATGGTGTACCTATGAACGACTAATCAGACTAACAAAGTTCGTCAATATGCGTTTCCTACAGATGCGTTAAGCCCGCTGAGAGATCGCTGGCCCTTGGAATCCTGACAGTCATCCACCGGCTCGTAGGTGAGTGTTTCGGCCTTGCAAGTGGTAGTCAACCGCTTTGTGCTATTTGTTTGTGCCAGTGCCTTAGCGTTCCTCTGTGAAGCTACGGTAGACGGTCATATAGAGGCCTTCTCAGCGCTCAAGAGCTCCAACACATTATCTAATACGTAAGTGTATGGTATAGTGGACATTCAAACAAGGGACAATGCACATTCAGGCAAGTTTTTGCTGACACTCCCTTAACGGTTGGGCCACAAGACATAGTTAATAATGGACTGTACCAAAAAAAAAAAGATGTGGCAGCTTCGCGCGAGGGTGACGAAAGCGACAGCGAGAGTTAGATTTAGCGCTGCGCTGGAGGAGTCTGGCGTATGCTGCTGTACATGCGCTGCCTGTGAATTCTATTGCCTTTTTAAAATTATCTATGCGGGAGTGAACCTTGAAGACTTGATCAAACCGAACTAATTAGCAGAAATTGGTGGTAGACGGGAGAGAAATGCGCGAGCTTTACCTTTGCTTAACTCTAATTACATTCAATTACACTGATACCCAAGATTAGCCAGCAGTAGCCAGGAAAAGGTATCAGTAGCCATAGCCAACTGTACTGGCTATGGCTGCTGTTGTAAATATTCAAAGGAAGAGGAGGCATTTGTTTGCTGCAAGAAAAATTGGGAAGCTACTCAACGCATTACAATGAATATAATAATATTAATTGTTGGGGTTTAACGTCCCAAAATCACTATTTGATTATAAGAGAGGCTTTAGGGGAGGGCTTCGGGAATTTTGACCATCTGGTGTTCCCTAACGCGCACCTAAATCTAACTACACGGGCCTCAAGCATTTTCGCCTCAATCGAAAATGTGGCCGCCACGGCCGGGATTCGATCCCGGGACCTGCGGGATCCCGGGACTAGCTAGACCACCGTGGCGGGTCACATTATAGTGGAATAAAAGGATACTCACTAAAGACCCGTTGAAGGCGTACATCTTCCAGAGGCTTGCGGTTTCGAAGCGCGTGGCAGTAGTACGGTTAGGATGTTGTCACATGATCGTGACAACATCCTAAGGCAGCAGTCAGCGTGTTCAAGACTAAACTTTTTTAGTTGGGCGAACCTGTGCCCGGAAAATGAGAAGCCAACGGGCCAGCAAATCACACTGTAAACCGATAGCGGCATGAACAGTCGTCGACCGTCGAGTAATCTGACCATCAGCGGAGCGCGTCGTTTTTGTAGCGGTATATAGCTACACTTGCCTAGCCGGAGCCGATTTCGCGTGTATCCTCATGAGCCGTGCTGCGCATGCGCGAGGATCAGTGATGTCACACAGCTGGGTCACCGGAGCTGGCATCTCACGCGCTCTCCGACACCGCCACGCGCGGCTCACCGCTGCTTGTCTGCGGGTTCAGGAGGAGTGGCGTCATAGCCGCGGCAGACAAACTGGCGCCGCTGGCGCCGGCGCGCGGGCAGACTCCGCCACCGCCGGTCGGCGCTTTCCAGAGTGACGTCGTAGCCTTGGCAGATGTATTGGCGCCAGCGCGCGCGCAGCTATTCACCTTCGTTGTGCAGTCGCCGTCTGACACTGCTGGAGCCGCTTGATAGCGCCTCTGACTGGCGTTTGCAGGTGGGTAACGCAATGGAGAAGGAGAGCGCAAACGCTGCTCACCGGTGCAGAAGAGCCGAGAAGCTTATCTCATCGGATCCCGAAGTAGTTGCCGAAGTAGTAGCGGTTCAGCGTACGAAGAATGAACAGAAGAAGGCTAATAATCCTAGACAATCTGTAAAGCTAAGAATAATCAGCTGAACGTTTGGTAACGCTACGTATATCCTGGCATAGACGAGCTAAGCCACTGCAAATTTTTATTAGGCAGTCGACCTTGCAGCGTTATCTCTGGTGCTCGCGTGAGCTCTCGAATAAACTTGACTGTTCACGTCCTGCGCGTATCTTAACAGAGAGATCTCAAGTAATCGCGAAGCTTCTCAGTCATTGCGGCGCGGTCTGCGCTGAGCATTGCTAACAGTTTTTGCGGCTGAAACCCGAATACGTCAAACTAGTTTATAAACGCGCGCGGCGATAACGGCAAAAAAAGCAGGGATGAGATTGACAGAACAGGAAGTCTTTACAGGACATGGGTGACAGCACGTCAACAAAACATAACTTGCAAGAAGAAAAAAAAGACAGGCAGGTTGTTAGACGTTAGTTTAAGGAAGCAATACGTGGTTGTCATGAAAGGAGAAACGTAGGTGACTTCAGGCCGCTTCAAACGAATGATCATTCCATTTGAAAAGTTCAGTATTTCTACATTGTAATTTATTTGTCATTCTTTATTTGCGTTCTCATCATGTTATGTGTCACTTCCATATTTTCTGATTATTTAGTATTTATTGATTTTTGCCACCGTTTCCTTCTCACAGTTTCTTGGTGTTTGTTCCGGTCAGAGATTACCAAACCTCGTACCCCATTGACAAAGTATGGATGGAAGAGTGCAAATAAACACGCCGTGTTTAAAATAAGGACAAAAGAAACGACATTGTTGCTCGACCACGTTCGCAGGCTCCATCTCGGCTCCGGTGATCATGGGCGGCATCGTGGATGAGACGTGCCTCGTGGCACCGACCGTGCGGCTCCAGCGGCAACTGCATCGCGTACAAAAACGAAGACATGGCACGCGGCATGTTCTACGCACTGATCGTGATGCTCACCATGTCCATGCTGCTCTTCTACCTGTCCCTCCTGGCGCACCGACGCCACTCGCGAAGGCGCAAGGGAAGCCAGATCGATGCTCGCGGTTTACGTGGGATTCCGCTCGCCGGACCATCGCGTCCCTGATCGACGCTGCCGATCCGTCGCCTGCACGTGAGCGATGATTGCCTGCAGGGAACTGCGGTAGCGCCGTCAGCCACACAGGACGGCCATTGCACTTTGTTTACTTCTAATATGCACAGACATCTTACTATGGACAGAAAGATGTTTAAATGTACTTAGATGCGTACGTGTACTTCAATGCAATGAAACACGCCGTGCGAGCGATGATGATTCGATTTTCTTTTTTTTTTCTGCTGCAAAGGCGAGATATGGCCTAAGAGCGGCAATATAATGGCGGTGAGTATACAATGAAGTTGCGTACTGCGAAGTGCAGATGCGACGCGACTCTAAAAATGCCAATGGGACACGCGATGGCAATGGGACTATGTTTTAAAAGAACCATTCTCTCATGTTTGCCGATTTTGCATTTGTGTAGTCGGTTGTCCTCATAACTCCCCTCTCACTGGAGCTGTGAGCAATCAGTCAAGACCCGCGTGGATAAAGTTAAATCACTCAACGGCTATCACTAGTTAACGGATACAATTTGTAAAGTGAGCCAACTGGTTCCATCGAGTTCGCTTATTCTTTTATATAATGGAGAAGTGAACTTTGGACATTTGTGTGACCGCGATCGAATTCTCAAATACCCATTGTCACAGGCTGGAACAACTAGTCCCACTCCCAGCGCTTCAAGTGGTCCGCAGGGCACTTGCACAGTGGCGCCTAGCTACTAGAATTTCACAGGTACTGGAGGTAGCGCAATGGTAAACTGCATTTCCCCACGCTGAAATTACATCGAAGGAGGCGCGACCAGCTTGATATCAAAGCTGCGCAAAATGCCTTTTAGCCTTAGCTACATGGGCTGGAGGTATTTGTGGCTGGAGGTATTTAACTTCTTAACTTCTTAACAAATGAATGGACGTCATATTTTAGTTATTTCAGTGCGAACCAAGATTACAATAGTTCCCTTCCTATGCGACGTCTTGTCACCATATTATGATCAGAGAGCTCGCGCTGCTGAATGACTGGACCAGATGACGAGCACTGGCCTGCGACATATATCATTGCAACGTAAAATGAAGCTTTGTTGCGAAAATTTTGACTTGTCGTGACCAGTTGGCTGTTACTCCCTCGCTGAATATGGTGCCTGACCGGTCGACGAATCGCACCGCTTTGCCTGACACACAGTAGCCTTGATCCGTCAATTTTGAGGCCACCACCGAACGCATCATTTTTGTGCGCCCACACCAGCTGAGCCCAAAACGGAGCAGAGAAAAGTACTTGTGATACTATCCAGTGGCAACATAAGCTGCGGGAAACTCGCGGCGAGACTCCCTGCTGTCGTACCCGGCTACTCTACTTAACCCGCAACAGTGGAAGCGGGCCTCGGCATGCTCTGGCTTGCACATAGGCATATATTTGATACTTTATCAGTACTGACGTCAAGATTAGGAATGGCCCACCCTCTATAATATAACCGATAAAACGAACGAGCGACAGGTCGCAGTACTCTTCTTGTTAACTGCGTCTCGATTGGCTACTTGCTATGGCACTGGACACACGGGTTGACACAATAATTATGTCTTCGGCAGCCTTGTCCTCAACTGGACTGCTTCAAACCGTGCGGCCAGTCATGCAAAGTTCGGTAATAATATTAGCATAGGATTTCTAATACAAGACCGAAGGCAAACTAGATGGCGATCACTGTTGTGCGACAGAGAGACTGCCCATGGTGTGCAACTTCTCTCTCAGTGTGTACGATTCCGGCGTATTGTCGAACTTGCAGCCTGACATGCTCCGATTCAGCCGTGATGCAGCTACGTGTGACTTGTTTGACTGCTTAAAACGCCACAATTTCAGAATTTGATGATGAAGTCCTAAGATATCAATCTGGCTACGCTGAATATCGTGGAATTCGACATCCGCTGCAGTGGCCTCAACATTTCTGGTTTCGAGCTGCTTGTCATTCTCGTGTGACATTCCAATTTGTTGCTATCGCATTCATCGCTTCACCATTGCGGCGAAACTGTGACTTCTTTTTTAATACGAAAGTGTTTTATGCCGGGGTCCACGAAGACTTCACTGACGTATTTCCGTCATGGATATCACGTTGTAAATTGTACACTAACAGATGACAAAGGAAAAATTGAACAAAATGTTCCGTCGCGCGGTAATCGAACCTACAACCCATCACTCCGCAGCGCGCGGCGGTAAATAACTCGGCCACAGAGCGTACGTTCTCCAGCATGCTAACGGCGAGTTATTTATATACGCTATTTACCGTTGGCGGTACTCGGAGCTCAGTGGCACTTCATCGTGTACTAGTTATCACTAGCGAGATGGCGCGAAGGGCACGAAGGGCGCGCTTTAGAGGTCGTCGCCCCGCTTGTTGCCATGCGCGCGTGCCTACTGCTTATACCATCTGTCTTTTGCGCTAAAGGGTGTGGTCGCCCGTGCGCACCCGCTTATCTCGTAATGGAGGCGGTTTGTACGTCTTGTGCTTTCACCGCATAGTTTGCGTTGAAGTTACAGAGCACACGAAGGCCACCTCGCTCGCTCAGCTGCCGCGTTTGCCAAGGGAGCGTGCTGCTCAAACATCATAAAGAAGTAACAACTGTGGCATTTGTTAGTGCGCGCTCATCCTGTGTATACTTGTGCGTTTGTTTCGTGCGTCCTTCTTTGTTTGGGCAGCGCGCTTTAATTGTCGAGCTGTAGCAGTTGTCGCGCTCGCCCTGTGTGTGTTCTTTTAAAGCCTCCTTTGTGCTTGAGCAGCGTGCTGCAAGTTTTGGCCTGCTTGCAGTTCTTCGCGTGACATTCCAATTTGTAGATATCACATTCATTGCTTCCCCTTGCGGCTAAACTGTGACTTTTTTATGTGCTTGATACCATTTTTGCGCGGGGTTCACGATATGCTTGTACAGGTACATGTTAAGAACATCAGCTACTACTACGGCTAGATCATGATCATGGGCGTTATAGTCGTCGGGATGGAGATGACCACTATAGGCGTCAGCGTGGGTACATCCACGTCAAACGGTGCTATAGCTGCCAAACGCCAAATGACACTGTACAAGCTCTCATATATCAGTGCGCAATAAACGCTGAACTACTTCTGTGAAGCGCTTCACTTTCGTGTTATACCGACTCCTATGACAGAGGAGTCAGCCATCTCTTTTTTGTCTCTGTTACTTTGTATTTTTTCTCTGTCTCTTTATAATATTTGCATCTTTCTTTCTCTGTCTTTCTCACTCATTCTATCTTTTGCTCTTTCTTCCCATTCTCTCTCTATATATTTCTTTCTTTGTTTTTCAGTCGTTATCTCTGCTTTTTCTGTCTTTTTTGTGTCTGTTTCTTTCCTATTTTTTCGCTCTCTGTCTCTATCAGTTTTTTTCTATTCCTTCCATAGGTCGGCAGAAAGATTGGAGCTCACTCACACTCACTCAAGAAATATATTTTGCGCTGAGGGCTCAGTCGGACTCAGACTCACCAAAATTTTCCCCAACCGGACTCACCCGGACTCAGACTCACTAAACTTTTTCTCAACCGGACTCATCCGCACTCAAACTCTTCAACATACTCCGCCAGACTCACTCAGACTAAGACTCACGGCTTGACCCGAGCCTGAGTGAGCCTGAGTGAGTCGACTCGAGTGCATTAGCGTCAGATTAGCTTTTTCTATCATGGTGTCAATGGTCTTAAACAACGCCAATATCTGACGTAATCTACGACACGTGTTTTGATCTTGTACCTTCATATACCAGTTATCAGTGGTTTCAATCCAGTAAGAGCATTTTTATGACATACACGCCTCACGCGAGATATTTTTATCAAGAACTTCTTGTGAAAGAGCTTGCGGTGTAGATCATGACCCCCACCTCCACCCCCACCTCTGATCAACAAATACTGAGGTGGCGCATGAGCGCTAGTGGGTTGGGACATGTGTGAATAGACCTGAGTATACACGTAAGGCGATATAAGACTGATTATAATGCTGATGAGACGACAGGGCCATACTGTGCTCACTACCAAAACAGGTGATAGGCCGCCACCGATCTCTCGAGGCGTACTCCTCGGTGGAACGGGTGTACGGTGCTCGGTTGCTGACCCGAAGGCCGCGGGTTCGATACCGGCAGCGGCGGTCGCATTTAATGGAGGCGAAATGCCAGAGGCCCGTGCCACTGTGTAGTTTTGGACGTAAAACCTCACACATTATTATCTCTCGAGGCGGTTTTTCTGGGGCCCACACGGAAACTGAGGACGTATTGAAAGTGCTTGTTGACTGTGAGAAATGTGTACGCCTGCTGCACGCTGGTGAAGCACACGCAGTTGAATGTCCTGAGTCCCTTTCAGAATAAAATAAATTTGCAATTCTCTCCAGAACATCGATCCAGGTGTGTTTGTTTTTGTTTGCCTTCATTTTCGTGGTGTTTTCACACCTGCATGCGTGTGTTAGCGGCAAATACAATGCCGCAGTAGCTTTTAAGTGTCGTTACGGTTACCCTTTTAGATTCGAAGCACCGAAAGATTTTTCCTTGACTTTGCGAACTTCCCAATTTAAGGAAATAATTCGAGTCCGCGTTAATCACCTCATTAATTGGAGTTGGGCGCGTTCACAGGTACTAACGCCATAATTGAGCACAGGGGCGTGTTCAAACCCCCCCCCCCTCCCCCGAAATTTTTCAGTTTTGCTTGCGTATATAGGCACGCACACATACAAACGCACGCACGAACATACATAAGTATGGTTGAACCCCCCCGAAAAAATTTCTGGCTACGCCCCTGATTGAGCATATATAAGCTGTACCAACAGTCTCGTTAACACTCCGTTCATGATAATATATCTATAAATGGTTTGATATCGAAGCAAGAAACGAAGTATTGTTGACGGTGTAAAGTGTACAAGTACACTAGTATTGTCGAACAGCGACTGTTCGACTTGCACGAATTGATTGAACAAAGTTCGATTTGTTATTTGAAGAGACAGGCAGCAAGGGAAGGCAAAGAGTTAAAAATGCCCGGAAACCACTCGTAGAAGTAATTATCGATTGGGATTTACTGCCTCCCGAATCGATCGCCGGAAAACTTGTTTCGAGTGCGTCAAGTACTAGTGGAGGTACAGGGGTTTGTCGCACACTTGGAGCGCTTTCTCTCTGCGTTCATGCGCGCTAGTCGCGTCTCTCAGGACAGTTTATTAAAGTTTGACCAACCGACCGACCGACCAACCAACCGACCCACCGACCGACCGACCAACCAACCATCCCACCATCCAGAAGGGCTACCCAGGGAGGAGGGATGACAAAGGGGGAAGAAGCTACGTCACGGGCGCGTCTTCACCTTGAGCGCGTGCGCGCCCTGGACCGCTATCGCCCTCTCGCGGTTTTATTCTGATGCGCGCTTATGTTGCTGTGTGCGGCTATAGTGTACTAGAATATGGGGCAGCGTGTTCAGGGAGGAGTGGTGGCTGCCGCAGTCGATATCGAAAGCCACGAGATGGCGCCACTACAGCATGGGCTCTCACATCGTGCACCGCTTCCGATGCGCTTCGTTGCTTTGCATACGTCGCGCTCAATAATCAGATTTTTTTATTGCTAACACGTCAGTGGGAAGCATATTTCTCAATGGTTGTGGTTGTACATGCATACGAGACAGAACGAAATGCAATAAGGCTGCCAGGCACGGTCCGAAAGAAAAAAATCACAGCATATCCACGGGGTGAATGATGATGAGTGTGGCGAAGCTCCGGAGGGAATCATCGGTAAACCGTGAAACTCTTCCGTGGAATTCGCCCAGTACATCATATAAAGAGCGTGAAACACGTGTACATATTAAATATCAAACTTTTATTGTACTGTTGGTTTACGTGGACCCCTCATTATCACCGCTTTGTGATCGGGGAAATGCAGGGAAAGTGTCCGCTCCCGAGCGAAAGAGAAAGCGCGCCAAGAGCGAACGCCTTGTCTGCCTCCATCCGGCGACGAGCGAAAGAGAAAGCGCGCCAAGAGCGAGCGAATTGTCTGCCTCCATCGGGCGACTCCGAGCGAAGAGAAAGCGCGCCAAGAGCGAGCGCCTTTTGCGATCGCAGGCATCCAATGAACATGCGCCAGGATGGATGGATGGATGCTATGAGCGTCCCCTTTGTAACGGGGCGGTGACATGTCTGCCACCATGCTCGAAGAAAAAAGAAAAAAACTTCCTTGTTTTATGCTGGCCTTATACCTTATATACATTGATTAAATCTATGTTATTATACCAAAAAAATTATAAATTCACGGTCTATCTCTCTGCCTCTTAAGGCAGAATGACCTTATCTTTTCCCCATTATTATTTTTGTACTTTATCTCTACTTTTCTGCCACTAATACTCTAACCGTTCTTTACTATTTCTATCGCGGATGTGTTCAGCTTTCCATGTTGTCCCTAAAACCCAAGGCTTCCTGTAGGACTCGTGCCCACACGTATACCTGGGTGAATATCGCCACCTTCAATCAGTACATGTTCCATCGTTTCCTTAGTTCCCCCGGAGCATGTACATTGTTCTTCTTCGTTACTGAATCTCGCTTTATAACTACGCGTTCTAAGGCAGCCCGACCTTGCTTCAAACAGTAAGCGCTTAAGTTCCCCTGAATTATCATAATTCGCATTATACAAGCGCCATCTGTCATCTCTAAACAGCAACTCTAAAAAATGCACGAAACGCCATCTAGTGAGCAATTCATTAAACTAGAGCTCTAAGAAATACATGAAACCCCATCTAGTGATCAATGCCATTAAGCTAGAGCTGGATATACATAATAGTACGAAGGAGGGAACGACCCACACCCTAAAGAGCTTCGCCCCTAAAAGCAGTGAGTAGCAGATAACAGCGAGAGTGAAAGCTGCCCAAGGAAAACTCCCTGCAGTTTCGCAGCAACTTGGTCCATGAACGAAAATAAGTTTAGGGAGATAGATGAAAGAAAGGAGAATCTAGAACCCTGATGATCTTTGTTAAAATGCTGCTCTAATGGTCGGAGCCCTGCACCCTGCCACAACATTGATTTTCTTCGTACGCGCGCTTCACCGCTCTGGCTGTTGTCGAAGGTTGCATTGTGCAATAATAATAGGTGTTTTTACGTGGCAAACCAAGATGTTATTGTGAGGCACGCCCTTAGTGAGACTCCGGAATAATCCTGACCACATGGAGACCTTATTTGCTCTGTGTATAAACGCGCACACAAAAACACACGAACGCGATGATGCATAATGGATGGTATCAGTTACTGATATTTTATCAGTTCATGATAAAATTGTCGCAGTGGTATCTTTATGAACAGCGACTGATTGTTGCGTGCAGCTTTTTTCCGGTTTGCCTCTCGCAACTGGTTGAGACCCACATGAAGTCTTGTTAGTATATAAAACCTTACCGCTGCTGCCCTGAGTAGGTCTGCGTGCTGTCTGAAGCCCAGGGTATACAGTCGAAGGTTTTCTTGCAAGCCACATCGTGCACATCAACAACGATGTTGCTTCACAGCTTGCTTGCTGAAAAATAAATATGCCGCTAGTTTCTTCACCAGCGTGAAATAATGCATCAGACGGGGAGAGAAGCCCACATCTCTCACAAATCTCTGGGAAACTAACAATTTTCTCAAAACGCACTGCTCTGCACCAGGTGAAAAGCAGTGGCCGTTGCCGCCGACGACTCGGCATTCCTTCACTGTGCGCTGGCCAGCAGGAATTGTTGCATTAGGTTTTTCTTCCACGCGCGCCGCTTCACGCCATGCATCGCGAGCGGAGGCGCCTGAACAACACTATTCCATATTCTTAGTGCACTATAGTGCGACCCGGCATGTGGCAAGAGGCGTATTTGATCAAAACGCCGCTTTTGGTCTATGTCAGCTGTCGGCCAACAGCAGCAATCTCTTGCATGACGGCATTCTGAAGCGAGTGTATGGGTCTCTGCATTAAGATAGGGCACTTGAGAAAGTGGCAGCTTCGCGCTCCGCTTGTGAACTCTTTCTTGCCCGTGCACGACTACAAGATATGGCTGCGCAGTTCATCAGCAGCGCCTGTCTTCCGCTGTGTGTGTTTTTTAGGGGCGAAGCTCCTTAAGGCGGCACCCGTTCGTCCCTCGTAGTCGTAGTCGTAGTGCGTAACCAGTCTTACGCTTTGACCTCCAAGGTGGTGCCGGTGGGAGATTTTTCCTGTGCGTGTTGAAACAATAAAAATTCGCAGCGTTACCTAAAAGCCGACTTCTTCTGTCTCTCATTCCCATTAGCAGCCATTCTTTACCTCCAAGGTAGTGCCTGGTGAGATTTCTCCTGTGCGTGATTAAACAACAAAATTTGTTCATAACGTCGTTGATTGATGAAATAAACCAACGAAAGACGCCAGATGCTTTGTAAAAGCAAAACGGAAGAACGCCAGATGTTTCTAAAGCAAGAGGAAAAGACGCCAGCTGCTTAACGAAAGACGCCAGATGTTTTCTAAAGCAATGGTTTTCTAAACAATGAAAATTCACAGCGTACATGTAAAATTAAAGTGAGCTGCAAGTCGTCATAACTCATCGAACCTTTAGTATAAACGCGCCCGATCTCACGTCGGTGATGATGTACTGGGCAGAATTCACGGAAGATTCACGGTTACCGATGAACCTCCGCAGCTTCGCCCACTCATCATCATTCACTCCGTGGATATGCTGTGATTTTTACCACGCGCGAGAGGTGGTTCAGCACCCATTCAAACCTGACAGACGTCCGGTTTGCGACCCCGCACCGAGAGAAAGGGTTTGGAATGTTCGCATGCCCCTAAAATTAAGCGCCGAAACGCGCCATCTTTTAACTCGAGAAGCACAGAATCGTTGACGTGCCCCTGCATATCTGCCAGGCTAAAGGCCTGAACACACGTACGCGTTGCAGGGCGTCAGCGCGTGACTTTTTGACGCGGCGTCGCGCCCTCTCCCTATGGGGAGAGAGGGCGCGCGGCTACGCGAAGCTGCGCGCCCTCTCTCTCCATAGAGAGAGGGCGCGGCGCCGCGTCCAGAAGTCACGCGCTGACGCACTGCAACGCTTACGTTTGTTCAGACCTTAATGCCAAGAAGAAGCGCTCTGTCTTGTCGTCCTGTTCCTTTTTTCTGCTTGCGGAACACGTGAATAGTTCTGTGTGTTGTTGTCAAACGAATATGCGTTCATTCTACGGTGCTCACCTCAGAGCACATTCTTCTTCTTCGCGTTGGTACTATTATTATTATATATTATTATTATTATTATTATTATTATTATTATTATTATTATTATTATTATTATTATTATTATTATTAAAATTATTATTTTATTATATGCAAACATATTACATGCAAAGGACGAAGGGAAGCACCAAGCGGACTACCAGAGGTGAATAATGCGCATCTATTACTGGTGCAAGCTGATGGGGCAGCCACGGTTCTCATGCCGCACTTAAAACTCGACAGAAGTAGCGCGTCCAAATTTGCACGGCAGGGACTGGAAGAGGCAGCGACACCGTACACATGCAAGGCGCAGATTTCACATGATCTTCCGAATTTGTTTTCGACACGCATACCACTCCTATTTACTGCTTTAATCTTACTCACTGAAAATGAAGACAGTTCATTGAAAGTTCGCTGATCGGCGGTAGGAATCATTCGAGGAATAGGAGCAATAACGTTTACTGGACGATACGGTATGGCGTGCTGGCCCCGCTTCTACTCTCGGTGGGAGATCTCCTCAATCCGGGAACCCTCTGGCCTTCGCTGCCTCCTTGGCCCTGGCGACGAGACGTAGTTGTTGGTCAAGATCCTCTGACGCGAGTGTTTCGAGAAGGCCTTAGCTAGCTAAGTATTTTTTTTTGGATTGTAAGTGCGGGTGCATTGCAAAGCATGCGACGCAGAGGTGCAGATTTCATACGACGACAAAGAAGAAGAAAACGCCGTGTCCCCGAGTCGACCAGACGCCTTTCGCTTTCTTCGACAAGTGCTCCAGGTAAGTCGCATATATTGAGTACCATGCGCTCACGGGTTTCAAAGATAATTGCAAAAGACTACGTTTAGTATGGATACGTGGTGGCAAGTGGTTATTATTAAATGACACGCGCATATACTTAGGGCATAAGGGTTTCATTGCAATCTCCGTGCTTTCTCTCCTTCCAACGATGGGTATATCGTTACTGCGGTCAGATTTAGAGAAAAGCTCTTGCAATGTCTGATCTGCAGCCTGATCTGACTTGACCGAAATTGGCACAGGAGGACATGGTGTGTATATGACAAACACGATTCGCAGGTCATGACATCAATAACGCGACTCTCCCTGTAGTGTATGTCATAACAACCTTTCCGCCAGTCACGCGTGCCACATACCCGCATACCACGGTCCGTGGTATGCGGGAAATATGCCAACACGTGCGGTGGAGCCGCCCGCTTCGGTACCGACATGGGCGGCTTCATTTTGGTGGGAGCGAAATGCAAAAGAGCAGGGGAGCTCCGCACTATTGGCCCGCGAGATCGAGCGGAGTCGCCGCCTAGTGGCTTCTGGCTGAACCGCGCCTAGTGTGGATTGCTCCGTGCGTCGTCTGCTAGCCCCGTGTGTTTGCATGTGCGCGTACGTCATGCGGATCCTCAAAAGGCGGTTTGTTCCGTTGCGTTAGTGCAACTTAAACCGCTCGTACGTATGCCTAATGCGATGTAGAGAAGCATTTGGCCTTGATCGGCTGTATATGTACTGTAATAAGATCAGAGAGTGCACTTGTCGATAGTGCTGTGTGTGGTCGTCGTACCCTCCGTTCACGAGAGTCAGTGTAGGTGCCGCTGTTCAAGCGCATTGCAATGTGCACTTGGCGTAGCCCTAAAGATGAAATCTCATGTGAATATAGCCTTTTAGCGGCGCGGTGGTAAAAAAAGGCTTTGTGCGTTGTGGTAAGCGTGGTTTATACGTTATGCGTCGAGCTTTAGTTGTGTACGGTCTTGGTCTCACTAGAAAGAAATATTTCTGTTGAGTCACGTCTGACACTTCGGTACTTAAATTGTCCCCTAAAAAGAACAGAAAATGAAATGACACGGAAATCGCAAAACTGAGTTGCCTTGCGCAATTTTAACTTTGGCCAAAATTTATACAAAAAACACCCGTGTACTAGATTAAGGTGTGCGTTAATGAGCGCTGATGGTCCAAATAATCCAAACGGCGTAGTCTTACATTTATGTCGTAGTAATTTCACGCGAAGCCACATCTTTTTTTTTCTTTACATTATCTTGAGCGTTTTGTTGCGTGTTTGGATTGACAGAAGGCAGCGGGACATTATTCGTATGAAAAAGCGTACTTTGGTCCCGTGAATAACCGGGCCTTTGTTCCATTGCTGTCGTGCAAGTAATCAATCGAAGAAATTTCCGTGCTGCTACAGTTTTACCTTTGTGTACCGTACTGGAATAAAAACAAGCGTGTGCGTGTTTAAACGTCTTCCGTAGCGCTAAAGCGCTGTCAGCCACGTAGCTTTCCTCAGTAAACCTATAAACTGTCCTACATTTCATGGAGAACTGAATAAGAATGCGAATGACTATTTGAGCACGCAGTGCACAAAGTCCTATTTCAACTCATCGTGCAGGAATACGGGCTTTCTTTTTGTTGAGGGGCATCCAAATGACAAGAAGTAAATAGTTATTTCAGTCGCGCGATACAGCAGTGCGTAGTAGGTGGAACACAAGCTAAACATGTACAAATAAAACGAGAAACGTCACCCATTGCGAAAACGCCGACTGTGCCGAAGGCGAGCAACCCGTTTCGTTGGCAGAATGCGCTTCTCTCACAAGTAATTGTAACGTTCGGCGCGCTTCGTGCATTAATTCGGGAATGAAGAGCGCACATATTAGCACAAAGCTGCAGTCAACGCATTTTGTTTGCCGGAAATCAAGTCACATCGCTCACAACGAAGCGCTGTTGTGCACGTTTGTATACGCGCCAACAACCGCCTATCCACACTAGCGCGGCGACGGTGCTGCCACCTGTAGCCCGATCTCGCGGCGAATAGTGGTGCGAAAACCGAGGAAACAGCGGAGCTTGGTGACCTGTCCTAGCATGTCTGGAGCCTCCAACTCGTCTCCTTCCTCCACTCGCCTTCGCTAAACTATACTATACCCTGCTTCCTCTTCGTTCTCCTCACTCTCACTTTCCCATTCCACCTCTTGCTAAACTATACATAGATGGTTCCGGTATGCTTTACCCTCTCCCCTCCTCCTTTTCTCCGTCTCACCTCACTTCATAATTTTACCCTTTTATATACTATACTACACCCAGCCCACTCCACCAGTCTGTCGCGAGATAAAATGACAAACAGGGAACTCAAAGCGTACGGCTGTTTACTTTCGGCCGCAGCAGCTACCAACTTGCTTGTTCTCCTCTTCCGCCGCAACTAGAGCGTAGCAATACTATTCTACATGGCTGTGCTTGCCCTCTCTCTCCTCCTTTTCCTCCTCGCCGTCACATCACTTCTCTCACTCACTTCCCATCCCCGCTCATTTATTTGCTAAGTTACACATAGATATGCTTGACCCTATTGTCGCCTCTTTTTCCTCACCCGTAAATCACTCCTTACTCGCCCTCACTTTCCCCACCCCTTGATATATTATACTATACGTGGGCATGCTTCCTTTCCTCTTTTCCTTCTTCCTTGCCCTCCGCCTCACCTTCACTTCCCTCTCCCACTTACTTGCTATACTATACTATGCTTTACTCTGAATTTACTCTCCTCCACCTCCCCTACGTTGCACTCATTCAAAAATTTTTACCTACTACGCCGTTTCTTTGGAATACAATGAAATACGAATTTCATTGTACTCGGCTGTATTGGGCGTCAGCATGCAAGATGCCATGGCAGCCTGTAAGCTTATATTATGGCGAAATCCAAATGCACATGCGACTTTTATTCATTTAAACTGGATTTACTAGACAAGAGGAGGCGGGGCCCGTAAGCTCCGTGACGCCACAAAAAAGCCATGTATGCTAACTTCAAAGAAGCCTTTCCGCGAGTAACTTGTTTTTTAACAAATCTGGTTTACGTACCATCCTTTGCTTACGCAACAGTGACTTTTAGGCTGTGTAGTATAGTGCGATATCTATAATACCGCGATGTACGAATATATTAAATCCTTGGTTAGGACGAACAAACTTAAACATGAAAAAAAATGCATCGACGCTGCTAGAGAACAACAGATACATACTTATAAAAACTTACAGATAACGAATGTGTCATTTTGTTAGTGCGGCTTCATTATAAGCAAATTTGCATCATTGCGTGTGATGCTCAGCTTCAGTGCCCTTAATGGCATAACGAACGTGCGTGAAAGGCTGTTTACAAATTAACACACATCATCATCAATTACTTAATGGGTAAAGTGTTCTGTACAAGGCACTCTGCGGAAACGAGTTTCCAAACACCAGTCGTAACTTCACGAGTCATCGTTCCTCGGCATGTGCAGGGTCGCACCACCAGCCGGACTCTCCCGCAGACAAACTCCACGAAGGCACAAGCAGGAAGGTGTCCTGTTCGCCACCAGATCGTTCTGTGCCTCCGGCCCCGTAACCTCCTCCACCTCTACCACGACGTTCACCTTCAGAGGTAGCAGCGCAAGCGGGCAAGGCCGTCTGACGCTTCTGGCCGACCAACATGGAAGACACCACGAAAAAGTGAGGCACAGCTACTTTATACATTAAAGGGGCCATGAAACACTTTTTCAGCACGGTCAGAAAACGCTGCCGATCGGTATTTAATTGCTCTTGAGAACACGCGAGCCAAACACTATAGCGCAGCACGCGGTCTGGAATTTCCATTGAACTTTTCAAAGTGTCTTATAAATTGTTGACTCTTCCCTGCACAAAATGAATGGCCATAAACAAACGTCCTCGGCCATTGGCTGATTTGGGCGTCGTGAGCTGCATCGTTACTGCGGCCCCCGCGGCATGCCGTCACGTACCCGAGCGTGCGCTCGCGATCACACTGAAAATAAGGCACGCGTTCGAAGAAAAAGAATAGGGCTCTAGGTCATGGCGCGCGCCGAAGAAGACTCATCTTGCCCCTTGTCATCCCCATCCCCGTGTAGCTTCAGCGCACTCGCTGGTACGAAAGGAGAGAGAAAGCGCTTAGAGTGTGCGACAAATACATGCAACTCCGCTTGTACTTGACGGAACATTCGTTCCACAAGGATACGCGCAACAATCGTCACTGCTGTGCGTGGCACAAACATGGGCAGACGGAAGCAGTTTTGGCAAAGCCGCATGGCTAGTGCATTATAGTCTCCATAGCAGCCTTGTCGAGGGGCCTTCGCCTCTCGGATAGAGAAAAAAAATTAGACTGACGGATGATTTCGAAAATGTCCGCTCACTGGCGAACGTAATGACATTGTAGAAACTTTGAGGGCGAGAGAGGTCACCTATATACTGTGTACACAGCGACATTCGTGGCAGTGGCGTAGCCAGGGGGGGGGGGTCGGGGCCACACACGGGCCCATGCCCCCCCCCCCCACGAAATTTTTTCTGCCAGTGTTACGGAGCACGAATGGCACTCGACCACACTTTACCTGCCCAGACCCGACGTCCGATCAAGGGCGTGCCCCCCCCTCCCCCCGAAAAAAATTTCTGCCTACGCTCTGTTCGGGGTTGTCCGTCGGGAAGGTGAGTCGTCATCGTGAAAAACAGGCTATCTGGCAGTTCCGGCGGGTGACACTGGGAGGCGCGGAGAGGGCGAACAGCGCGCCGAACAGATGTTGCGGGCAGCATTGATGCTTACACTTCGAGGTTCTTGTGGCACGAGCATCGGGACACCAGCGGTCGTACACAGAAATGGCCCAGTGAGGACGGTGCGGAGGCTGGCGATGGCTCGTGGGGCAGTCGTCGCAAGCGGTGCGTGATCGGCGTAGGCGTGAGCGCGGTGAGAGCTTGACGCTGACTGCGGCGGTGCGGGCAGTGAGCACAAAGGCCAATGGTCGCTGGAACGCCATGCCGGAAAAAAGGCTGTCCAACGCGCACTGCGACTTCCGAAGGACAGTAGAGGAGGCGGTGGGCAGGTGCGTAGAATAGAGATCGGTTGGTAGCACGAGCGTGTGGTGTACATGGATGGCACCGACCTGGTACATCTCTGTCGCGTGCCGAAGGAAAAGCCGTGGACTTGAGCGGTACTGATGAAAACCACAGCGTCGTTGAACGTCATGTGGAGAGCGCTGAGCGGTTTCAACATCGGCGCTGTCCCCAGAGGTGTTCGGCAGCAAGTCGTGGTTCGCAGGAGGCTCGAGCTGTGCCAGGTAATGGGACGGTGCTTATGTGGATACGGGACCACCTAGGGCAGCGGGCACGGGAGACCTTTTGCGGAGGGTGGCATGATGATCGTCTGCATGCGTGGTCAGCGTGTCAAAAGCGTGCGGCTCGACCACCGGCAGAGTTGGTGCGCTGTTGGCAGTCAATTTGCGGCTTGGTGGCAAACTCGCCGCTTGTGCATGAGGTGTCAGTAGGCTCACTTCGGGCGCTGTCTGCGATTTCCGCGAACACGCGAGACATGCCACATAGTTTGATATCGTACGCGGGGCTAGCAGGCATGGATGTCGTCAGGCTCATCGAGGTCTCGAGAGACATCGACTCCTCATCTAAAGGCTGGACGTCGGATGACGTATGCGTGATGCGCCAGGTGAGTCGGCGGCCCGAAGAAAGTTTGCCCACCTCGTCGTGGCAGCAGGGCGCCGGAAGCGTAACGCTCGAGGACCACTGAGAGGTGGGCTACGTCAAAGCTGAGGCCTGCAGGGACGTCAAGAGCCGTGCATTTCATCGTAGCACTGGAAAACTGAAACACAGCGTCCCTTAGCTCATCACATGGGCGCGGGCGTCATGAGAAGTAGGTTAAGCGGCGTTTGAGGTCACGCGGGAGATGGTACTCAAGACCTCGAACATGAACTCCTGGGGCCAAATGTTGTTGAGCTCCAAGGGCCGCCTCGAATTCCGCGGACCATGACTCGACGTGGAAGGACCGGAACGAAGGCAGCGGCGGGTCAAATTGTGGCTGCCAGTCTTGAGCAGACTGGAATATGGCTGCGAAGCTCGGTGGCAGCGGTGCAGCGCCAATCGCTTGTCCTTGTGTCCGTGGTCACTAAATGTTGCGACGTGACGGTGTCTGACGTAGACGTACCGTAGTCGCTCATTATTGGCGAGAAAGGCGGACGGCCAAATAAGAAGGCGAGAGGCCAAAGAGGAGCGTTGGCCGTGCCGTCCAGCCAGCCAAAGTCCCAGAACGTTCTGACTACCTCGTGGCTGGTGCATCACGAGCCACGCGGCCCTCTTCCTCCTTTGCGCGGCAGCTGGCCAAGACCGGCATGGTGCTACAATTTCATGTTCAAGCACGCCCCACCGTACCGGTGTATTGAAGATACCCTCTGTACAGCGATATTCCTCCAATATTTTTGCATTGCTATTGAGGGACTATGGTACACTAATCGCGAGCCTCCGAATAGTCAACTCCTTCGAGGTAGCACGGCTCAGGCGTGGGAGAGCGGGACCGTTATTCATCGTGTCACGCCACTGCGTCACAAAATGATAATCTGTGCCACTGAGCCTCTTTTTGCAGAGCATTTTTTTATGGCCATGCGCTGCGCAGCCACATTACAGGGCAGCCAAGAGTAGCTGCGACAAGCACGCCTCGTCATCGAACGCTATAAGACTTCTTAAATTGCGCGAAATAGAACCAGGACAGAAGCAACAAAACACAGAGAACAACGCGAGCGCGGAACTAACCACTTTCATTTAAGGTTTTCTTTGACGGTTGTTTACTTGCGGTGCGTTGCAAGCAGTCCACTTCGTCCCCGATGGCACGTTCACGTTGCTCTTCCGGAACTCGTTGCCCTACTCGTCTCACCACGGCGAGAAGCTCGGAGCGTCTGGGTGCCGGCTCGAAAGAAAACTTCGGCCCTTTTTCCAAATACTCTGTACGTCCTAGGGCAGAAGGGCGTTTTCGACAACGGTCACCGCGCCGGACGTCCTTTTCTTGCTCTTCTGAGGAAGAGCCCCTCTCGCACGTTGCCACAGGAATTCAGCGGCGCTTGCAGATACCTTTCTCTAACCGGCGAGACGATTATCCACCACGAGCACGTTCTGGTCGCTTCAGACAATCACCCTTAGCCAGTCGGAGTAAAGTCTTACGTTCCTGCAGCACACAGACTTCAATATTTTTGTTATTCTTCGGACGTGGCCCGGACGGAACCTCTCTGTGTTTTTTGCTTGTGTCCTGGTCTTTTCGTGCGGTTTAAGCAGTGAACCAACTAGCCCGTCAAAACGTACTACTGAAACGCTATAAGAAAACTCGTATTCTGTGGGTTATACAGATGACGCACGGCCAAGAGTGAAGCGCATTGAAGTAAACCCCTTTTGTTTCTTATGAGAAACGGCCCTTTGACCCTTTTCAGAAAGAACTTGCGTCGATGACACAAGGCACCGCAATCTGTAGGTGACTCTTTAGGTGGTTCGTAGCCTGTGTGGTTAGCTCCGGTTTCTCAGAGGAGCGCGGAAAAAATGGCGCTTGAGCAGGTGAGAAGACATTTCTTAAACACCACGCAGTTTGTTTAGGCTTTTGTTGACGGCGCCGATTGCGCAGACTCCAGTGCATGATACTATCGTCAAAGCAAATGACACTGCCAGAATTCAGCACGGTGGCGCTAACGACATGATGCGGGCGCTGGCGAGTATATGCCACTGTTCAGCAAATCGCATAACTGCATTACTGGCCTGTTGCATCGGAGTAACGACGGTGACGCCATCTCGATAGTGTATTTTTGGCGGGATCACGCGTATTTAAAGAGGATTATGGCAGCACCCACGGAGCCTTCGTCGAAAGGGTTCTTTCATCACGTGACATGTGTGTATAGTGCACGCGCACGTGTCTGTGTGCGACTCGTGCCGCTCACTGACGTTGCGGCGTGAGCCCTGCTACTCGGCAAGAGCAAACGTGGTGGGCGGACCCTGTCCTTGCCGTGGGCGTCGGTCAATTAAACTGACTGACACACGAATTCGGATTCAACTCGTTCAATCTGAGAAGGCCCCAGTTGAACCTCAGGACTGTCATAGTGCCGGTGTGACTGCCAAGCGTTTCACTCGGCGGGAAGCTAAGTAGCAGCTTCATTGCATATAAGAAAAGACTATGACCTTATTTTTTTAGGTCAGTCGGTCCCATGCCGCCAATCTTCCCACAGGGTGGCTGCCTTCCCAAGCGACTATGTACTTCGCTCTGCCGAGCACCAGGCCGGAAGTGCTCTTGTACCTATTTTACCTGTAGGTACCCGGCGGCAGCAATTCTTTGCCTCCCACAGCAGCGGCAGATGCTCGACTATTCCCATGCATTAAGAAAAAAAATTCCCAAGGCTGTGGTGGGGTTAAGGTGCGCCTAGGCCCTTTCAGAATCTTATGGGGCCACCTTTCGAGATGAATACCCAAGAACAACCGAGCGCCAGTTGGTGTACTCCTCTCCCATTAGAAAAAAAACCGGTCGGCCTTCCGGTCGGCACTGGGAATCGAACCCCGGTACCTCCCGCATTGGAAGCGGATACTCAGCCATGTAGCCACCGCTGCGGTATAAATTTGGTCAGCTAGCACTAGTTGTGCAAGGCTAGAGCATCAGCGGAGCTTGGGATCACCTAGCTGCTTCTAGGTTTTTACGTGGCTCAACGTCTACTCAGTCTGCTCGTCTGCTGCGGAGTGAAGACAGAGTCAGCTCGGTCTCAGTTTTGATGGAAATAATTACCGTGGTCTTATTTAGTGAGGACTTAATCGAGATGTCCAATAGTTCTGCATCACATGGTATGGTTCGAATAGGCGACCATAATTAACACATGCTTAATTAGCAATGCCTTAATTAATTGAAACTAAATAGCATAGTCTTATTCAGCGTTATTCGAATACTATTGTCTTATTTACATATGTTCTAATTAGTTTGTTTTTAATTAGCTTGCTCATACTTAGCGTCGTCTTAATTAGTTTGGTCTTAATTAGTCAGGCCTCAGCTTGACACGGCTAAATTAGAATGTTCTAGAAAGACATGGTGTAATTAGCTCGGTCTTAGCATGACGGCTTAATTAGCTCGGTCATAGCATGTCCTCACTTAATTATCTAGGTCTACCGCTTAGGTTATTAGCTAATCAGCTGGGCGCACTTGCTCGGGGAGCGAGCAGACGATGAAGAAGAGGACGAAGAGGGTGCCGGCAGAGCAATGCGTTAGCAGGTAGAGGCCGACCATGATTATACACGTGGCCTCGGCGATTGGCTCCGGCCGCACGCTGTTGAAAGGCGCTCGGCTGAAGTTTATCTTGTAGGCCACATTACTCATTATGTAAAGGAATATATAGTGCAGACACTTGAACGATTTCAAAATGAATTTAATCAACCCGTCCCTCTTCAAAATATCCTAGTGGTAATTTCGGACACTTTTCTTCCATGGGTGCTCTTCTGCACTCAGTGGAACGACAACAAATGAAGAACATGCCGCTGGTTGAAGACACCACCCCACTTTGTGGACCACCCTTGACTATGACGGCCGTGTTTCATCGTAACCAATGGAACACAGCGCGCGCTGAGGGCTGGATTGACCTTTCCGCACTATTACTTGGTTCAAGACGTGGTGTCGCCAGTGCTCGGAAAGATTCCGAGGTCGCTAAACCTCTGGCCATCCTGCATAGCACTCCAGGTGGCTGTTTTGATCAGCGGTACATGACAGTACGAAAAAATATGCCAATTCTTGTTTGCACTTTTTTGCTTGAGAACCAGTGTATTTTTTGGCACTAGATGCTGTCCTGCCCAGGCCTGTACTGACTCAGATCGAAAATTCCTTCTCGCCGTTGCTGAAGCCCTTGTATATTGCCAAAAAAAGCATGATTGATCCCTCCGTCATAGGAATCGGTAATACACGAAAGTTAAACGTGTCCCTTACAAAAGTAGTTGAATATTACTCTACATTGATATAAGAAAGCTTGCTGAATGTTCACTGGTGTTTGGCAGCTATAGCACCGTTTAACGTGGATGCACCCCAAGTTGACGCTAGGTGACACATCTCCATCCCGACGACTAACGTCCATGATCAACGATTAGACAAACCTTTGTGGTAGCTGTAGTAGTTAACGGTGAGAGCGTAATCAGAAAAATCACAGCATATCCACGGAGTGAATGATGATGAGTGGGCGAAGCTGCGGAGGTTCATCGGTAAACCGTGAATCTTCCGTGAATTCTGCCCAGTACATCATCACCGACGTGAGATCGGGCGCGTTTATACTAAAGGTTCGATGAGTTATGACGACTTGCAGCTCACTTTAATTTTACATGTACGCTGTGAATTTTCATTGTTTAGAAAACCATTGCTTTAGAAAACATCTGGCGTCTTTCGTTAAGCAGCTGGCGTCTTTTCGTTTTGCTTGAGAAACATCCGGCGTCCTTTCGTTTTGCTTTTAGAAAATCTGGCGTCTTTCGTTGGTTTATTTCATCAATCAACGGCGTTTTGAACAAAAGTTTTATTGTTTAATCACGCACAGGAGAAATCTCACCAGGCACTACCTTGGAGGTAAACAATGGCTGCTAATGGGAATGAGAGACAGAAGAAGTCGGCTTTTAGCTAACACTTACACTTCTACTAGCGTTTCCTACTGAAACATGCCAATAGCTGCTAATGGGGAATGAGAGACAGAAGAATTCGGCTTTTAGTTAACGCGCACGCTGCGAATTTTTTATTGTTCAACAACGCACAGGAAAAATCTCCCACCGACACCACCTTGGAGGTCAAGATCTGGTACTAGCGTTACGACTGGTTACGCACTACTACGACTACGAGGGACGAACGGGTGCCGCCTTAGGGAGCTTCGCCCCTAAAAGCGGTGTGACTAAGGTCGCCATTCCGCCATTCCGCCATCAACTAAGGTCGCCATTCCGCGGTATGTTAAAGAGTAAACAGAACACCACAGCCGGACTGTAATAGAGGGAAACGCAACACGCGTCGTGTCTCTTCTCCAGCCCAACCGCAATTTTTCTCGCGGCGAGCGTGAGCGGGGAACACGGTGTTACAGAGGCAGGCGGGCGTCGCAGAGCTATTTTTAATATGGATGAATGCTATGAGCGAGGCCGAGGCTTGGGCTAAGGTCGACATCTCGCGGTGTGTTAAGGCACTGACAAAAGTGCACTTCTGCTATTGGAAACGCGCCGAATGGGAAGGACGCGTAGCAACGACGCGTTGCAGGAGCTAATCGCGAAGGCCACAGTGGTGATGCATTACTTCACTTTACCGCTCCCAGACGGCGACACCACCCGTTATGATATCAAATATTGAGCGCAAATAAACGACGCAGGACGAAGAAGTTTACTTGCACTAAAAGTTTTATATCATACTGTGATACAACTAGCGAACCTAGCTATCCTGACACCACCTTGCCGACCAAGAGCGCTGTTAAAGTATGAGATCTAAAAGGCGCGTTTGTAAAGCACCCAGAGTGTGTGGCGGTGGTGCTGTGGATAGCATGCCCTCATCTGTTGACGCGGACCGACAGGTCGTGGGTTGGACTCCCGTTCATGGAAATGTTTTTTCCTTGAGTTCTTATTTGCCATCTGATCGTGTGCATTTTTTCGGAGTCATTTCCGTGACGAAAATAAGTCACTGAAATCTTGGTGTACCCCGGCAAAAAATACTGTCGTGTTAAAATTGGCTGCAAAGAAACGAAAGCTGGCCGCACCTAATTACACGTAACCACACCCTCTTTCTTTTTGCACGAAGAACTTCCAGTACGGCATTGTCACCCGTTGCTGGAGTGACATCGTCCGAGGATGTGCAACTACAGCGCCCGCTGCAGCTGCGAGAGCCGCAGTCGAAGAGCCCATCTACAACGACCGTGCCAGACTGCCTCAACCAGACGCCGCCAATAAAGACGCGAACCGAGACGCCGGCCAAGTCACCGCACACCGGCGAAGAGCCGGCTTCGCTTCGAGAAGCGAAAAGGTCCGTTCCCGTCAGTGGGAGTGAAGTCTCGATACCGAAGAACGAAGTCCACCGCACAACCGCTCCAGCCACGAAGGAGGAGGATGAGCTCAAGAAGAAGCGGGACTCCCTGTGCGGGCTCCTAGGCGTCTACCCGGACTTCTTGCAGAAGTATCGCACGCCACGCGTCGCTCTCGTCGTCTTCTGCCTGGTTTCGTTCACGCGCACTTTCTCCATGAACGGCGTCATGATGGTGGTGCGGCCGACGCTCGAACGGCGCTACCAGCTGATGAGCTACGAGAGCGGCATGATCCTCAGCAGCAACGACGTGGCCAGCTGCCTGACCATGCTGCCCGTGGCCTTCCTGGCCACGCACCGCAACAAGCCGCGTTTCATCGGCTACGGCGTCGCCACGCTGGGACTGGGCAACCTGATCGTGGCCGCTGTCCACTTCCTCTCGCCGGCTTATGAGCTGTCGCAGGCCGAGACCGACTTGTGCCCGATGGCTGATGCCGTATCGTCGTGCACGAGGTCCGGAAGCATAAGGTGCGCAGCACTAAGAATTTTTAACTAAGACGAAAAGTCACAGTTTCGCTGCGAGGGCAAAATGAATGCGATGGCAACAAATTCGAATGTTACACCCTTTAGGATTAACCCCTTTAGCCCTTAAGGGCCGAATTTTTCGTGACATGCACTCTAAAAATCTGTAATTTTTATTGCTGAATTAATTCCTTCAGACGATTCTATTTCAGAAAAAACTGTTTAAAATTTTTTTTGCGTGACCGTTAAGTGAGAGAGAACAACTTTATGAAATGCCTGCAGAGATGATGAGGCTCCCTCCACGCAGGGAGGACGAGCTTTCATCGCGACGCGGCCATTACGTCAATCTCGTGCATTGTGCTCTTCGAGGCATTGCTCCCGAGCTACTTCCGCGGGTCCGAGAGGGCCGCGGCCTGGCCCGAGAGGGCCGCGGCCGGTCCGAGAGGGCCGCGGCCAGGTCCGAGAGAGCGCCGCGGCCCTCTCGGACCATTTTTCTACAAAAAAAATAATTTTCGTTGTTACATACACATGGTTCATTCGTGAGTAACATCAAGCAAAATCCTAAAAGAACACCCCCCCCCCCTTATACCATTTATTATAAACAAAAATTATGCGTTGTAATTAACGTAGCTCGCAGACATGCAAACATACACTTGAGGAATAGACCACATCGGAAGGATCGCCGCTCGACTCACTAGCAGCAGTGCAACCGGCGCGCACTTCCATAGCATAAGCGTTTCGAACTGCGTGAGTAAGCGCACGGAAGAAAACTGTATGGTTGTACGCCCGTCCGGAAAGCAAAACGGGTGAAAAAGCTGTAGTAATCCTTCGTCTTATCGCCAGCGAGAAGGAGCAAATTTTTTCGAGTCGCCAAAACAGAAAACGCAACCACGGCGGCATCGTTTGTGTAATTTAGCTCCGCACGAAAACAGACGTAATCGCGCCCCGGGGATCAATAAACGAGAGAGTAACAAGCGGCCACCCTTTGAGAGATTAGAATCCAGACAGCCACCAGCTTTGCGGGCGCGAGAAGTGATAACCACTAGAGCACTGCACGGGCCGTGACTCCCGGCCCGGGCCCGGCCCGAGCCCGGCACTCATTGAAGTTTACCCGCCCGAATCCGGTCCGGTGACTCAAAAGCGAGACCCGGGCCGGCCCGAACCCGAGAAAAAATTTCACCTACCCGGCCCGGCCTGGCCCGACCGCAGATCGGGCCCGTCACAGGCCCGAGCCAGTAATCTAGCTGGTGTGGCCCGAACATGGAATCGGCAGCAAGGCGTTTTAAGTATAAAATATCTATGTTTTGTTGGCGCATGCTATACGCAAACAAGTATGCTTTAATCTACGGTAATTCCTTGTACAACGGGCCTCATTGTAGTAACAGTTGACCGGCATACTGGGTACGATGGATGGTTATTGGGTAGCGTTATACTGTGTATGATTGGTCTACAAATATGGGAATCATCAAGAGCGTTTCGTAACAGATAGTGCAGCAAGAAAAATGATTTGCCGCATGAGTTCAGTTTCAAAAGGGAGCACCAACTAAGAACTGTCACAGTTGTTACTTCTTTGTGTTTGAGCCGCGCGTTCCTTTAGCAAACGCGTCCGCTGCAGCGAGCGAGGTGACCTTCGTGCACTGTGTAACGTCAACGTAAACTTGCGGTGAAAGCACAAGACGTACAAACCACCCCCATCACGAGATAAGCGCGCTACCGGGCGACCACGCCCTCTATAGGGCTAAGTACAGGTGGGGGTGCGTACGCATCGCAGCGAGCGGGGCGACGACTTTTAAGGCGCGCCCTTCGCGCCCTTCGTGCCATCTCGCTGGTCATAACGAAAACAAGTGCCTGCGAGCTCTGCGCACCGCCAGCGGTAAATGGTTATACAAATAGCTCGCCGTTAGTATGCTGAAGAACGTAAGCTTTGCGGCCGAGTCGTTTCGCGCCGCGCGTTGAGGAGCTAGGGGTCGTGGGCTTGATTCCCGGCGACGAAGCTTATTCTTGTAGTTTATTCTTTGTCATCTGTTCGTGTACATTGTACAACGCCATGTCCGTGACAGAAATACGTCAGTAAAGTCTTGGTGGATCCCGGCATAAAACACTTTCATGTTAAAAAACGCCAGGCCTGCGCGGAAATCGCAGCACAGTCACAGCGAAAGCTTGAAGAACAGCATTTCTAGAGCTCGTTGTAAACTCTCTTGGTGCTACTAATAGAGGTAAACTAGCAAGGTACCCGCTACGTCATAAATCACATTATTTGTGAAGTTGGGAAGCACCTACAACGCCATTATTCATCATTCTGCGCAGAAACGAGGTACCAGCTACACATCTGTAAGCCATTATGTGCACTTTTTTGACGTGACGACTGATGAAGATGAAGAAGTGTGGCTCAGCCCTTTGTAAAGTGTTGGAAGCTTTCAACGGCTCACCAGTTACATAATTCGCATTGTGTGATTGCCGGTCGCTATTTCGCTCTCCCACCATGCAATATACCATACGTTTACGTGAGAAAGAGAGAGAGAGAGAGGGGAGGGGGGAAGAAATTTATTGAGACCCTGATGTAATGGATCATGCGCTTATGGGCTTCCTTGGCAACCAATACAAGTGCTCTTGCGAGGAACCCACTACGCTATACATCATTGTAATTTTTGAGAAGTAGGGAAGCAGGCACTATGCCATTTTTCGTCATTCTACGGAAAGCCGTGGTGTCTGCTAAATGCATGTAAGGCATTATGCGCACTTTGTTGATGCTGTGCCTGATGACGATGAAGAATTATGGCGGAGGCCTTTGTAATGGGTTGGAAGCATTCAACAACCTACTCTTTGCGCAATTCGCATTGTGTGACGCCTGGTTACAGAATTCGCGTTGTGCGACGCTTGGTGCTTGTTTCACTCTTCTACCACGCTGTATTGCATATGCTAATGTGGTTCCTTCCGACATGAAGCCTGTATAGGGTCTTTTGCAAAGCAGTTTCAAGCACCGGCATGGCTCAGAGGTTGATACTGGGCTAACACGCAGAGGGCCCAGGTTCGAACCTCGTTCCATCCTGGAATTTTTTTCATATTTCGTTTTTTTTTCTTATTTCGAGCGATAGTGGTTACGGACACCGACGGCGGCGGCGGCGGCGGCGGCGGACAACTACGGCGCCAAAAACGGCCGCTGAAATGATCTCATAACAGCTTTCGCTGTAAAAGGTCATGAAACCCTTTCCACCTGTAACGTGTGGCGCATACCGCGGCCCGTGATATGCAGGTATGCGCCCCAAGTGATTCACAGTCTATACCAGGGTCAGCAGGAGTATACTTTGGAAACCTTAAGGCGACAGCTTTAAAGAGGCCGTGTCGCAGAAAGTCCTGTGCCGAAGTAGGCGACGTTGTCGATGAGAGAAAGAACTCCATGGAGACAATGAAAATTCATAATTCAAGCTTGAGTCGAAGCCATGCATTCTGCACGGCAGTCAAGTGTTCTACCGCAGAGCCACGTGTGTGCTTCAAACAGTTTTGGAAAAAGCCCCTCGAGAAGCGTGATGTCGGTGCAACTCCAATTGTAGTTGCAGTGTTGGCTATCCGCTTTTATAACATTGTGATAAGCATACATATGATCTTCGGTGACTGAGCAAGATATAGACAAACGTTGCTCGAATACGCCGAGATCCGCTACTTATAATCAAATCAAATCAAATCAAATCAAATCGAATCAAAATGTGTTTATTAAGACGTGTATACAAAAAATGGGTGCATAATATTTGGACCAATAGCCCACGTGGCTGGTAGCTGGTCCAATAGAGAAAATACATAAAAGTTAGCAACGCACATGATTGGTCACGAAAACGATTGGTTTTACATTGGTAGTTTCAACGATGTACAATCTACGTATGGAACGGTGATTACAATTCATTAAACAAGAAAAAGCGTTTGCAAGAAAAGTTGAAGTTACGCGTAGTTTTTATTTCTAAAGGCACAGTGTTCCAGGTTACAGCTCCGAAGAATTCTAACAATCGTTCGCCATAAAGGTTGTTACAGGGAGGAAGACTTAAATTTAACTGACTTGTTTTCCTGGTATTTGCACGCGGGAAGTTGAATTTGGTGTTGGGTAGTGGAAAGTTTGTGTACAGTATTTTGTGAACTATGCAAGTTACCTTATAATTTCTTAGGTTATGGAGATCGTCGCACAGCAGCGTGCACTTCGTTGCTAAGCAAGTGAAGTCTTTGCTGTAACGTGAATGACATTGTTAAAGCCCGACCATGAGTTGCTCTTTACACGCCAGTGTAGTCGACGGGCCTGGCAAGCCCACGCTATCCGCCAAGCTACTCACTTTACACAAAGACGTCGATCCGCCTTGTAACGCTGGGCTCAAAGCTAAAAATACCGCAGAGGCTGCTACTCGATGATTGCTTCGCATGAAATTGGTTCCCAGAATGAGTGGGAGCTGCCTAATTTTTGTCATTGATTTTCGGAGTCGTTCTGCCCCAGATGTATTACTGCCGGGTCACATGAGGTGTGCAGTCGGCATCAATAGTTTAGAGACCACTAGGTTTGAGAAAACTTTGAATTTCCCAGCAATGTGTGACTTTATTCGGTCAAACTGCACAGTACATGTTATTAACGCGTTTTAGAACTTGCCGGAAATCCACATTCAGGGCCGTCTGCTGTCTTGGTCTCATCTCAAAGGTTTGGACACTGACTGTGCATGCATCGAATTATGTTTTTGTTGCCGAACAGACTCTGCGGAGCTTTCCACTTTGTTTCATTCCAATCAATATTGGACGGTCGTTTTTCGCTAACATTCCTATCAGATCTGGCTAAAAAATTTCCCCCTTCGAACATGTACATCAATTCCTGTTATTCTACCCGTTATCAGTGTTGCTAGAAATGGAAACAAACGCGAGAAATATAGAGTTCAGTGACGGACGCGTCAGAGGCCCGCACAGATTGCCACAAACCGGAGTGTCGAGCAGATGGCCGCCTTTATGAGCATGTCTGCAGTAGCATCTTCACTAAAATTCACTGATATGTTTATGCTAGAACGTCAATTGTTGTTTCCAATATGCCAACGTGCCTATTTATTCTACATCTTGATGTGGCACGCGCTGTACACAACGCATGATTGGGAACGTAAAGGATATTAAACGGAAAATTACAAAATGCAAGTCCTGGGGAACTTACGTATGCAGTCACTTGAGCTGTGTTGCCTGAAGCCTTTCAGCTCATAGCACGCTGGCTGGCAGGATAGTTGGTGATGCATTGTTCACTAGGATGGCTACACATGGTAGACATAAAACAAGCAAGCAAGGAAGCAAACAAACAAGACGAGTCTAAAGAAGAGAAAAAAATCTAGAGACTTTAGAAGAGACGGCACAGTCAGCACTTCTTCCTGCCTTGTCTTTTCCTGCGTGCGTGTGCTTCCATACGTATGAACAGTATCAGCTTAGCACGCTAAAGTCAAAATCACTGTGCAGCCAAAATGTGGTGCTTTAAACCCGAACCAAAGAGTATTTAATTTCGATTCGACACGCTCCCGAAACCATGATATAATTATGAGGCAAAGCCGAAACGTGGCATTCGGGATTGATTTTCGCTACAAGGATTTACTTAAGCGTGCACTTAACTCCGATCACATACATGGGTGTTTTTTCATTTAGCTCCTATCTAAATGTGGCTGTCCATCCCCGCGCAGTACGCTCTGTGCGTGTTGGAAAACACAGAAGGACGAGCAGAGATTGATGTATTTTTCGTTACGAGGTGTAAATATTGCTTTTTCGATAATGCTCTTCAGTGCTGATATCAAGTAGATGTAGTATGTATAATGTGCGCAGAAAATAGCACAGTCTGTTATGTATGGTGTACGACTTGGTACTATACACTTTGCTTGCAGAAACTTCCGGTTCATGATGATGTTTGGGCAGCTGCTGAGCGGACTCGGTGCTACGCCCATCAGCGCGGTCACTATCGCGTACATCGACGAGAACGTGCAGAAGAGGAAGTCAAGCCTTTATATCGGTGCGTATTTAGCATAACACACGCCCTACAGCTTGGTTGAACTACGCGCGAAGCTCTAGCTCCAACGTCATTCCACTTAGCTTATGGGGCGTAACTGCGAGTGTCATCTTGATTCGCCTAAGTTTGTCTTGTCACTGCACGAGCCTATGGCTGCACGTGTGGTTTCACGTCCACTCCTGCCCAGAATCTCGATCATCTTAATGGCGGTCGGTTTCACAACACACGGTGGGTATAATGCCTCCCGTTTGCCGCGGTTTACGTGTTCACGCGCTCGCATGAACAACAAAGAACTAATGCGAGACTAAAGTGCGTGGTTCGGTGAGTAAGACATACTAGAATTAAAAAAGAACAGGCAAAAGACAGAGCACACAGACGACGTCAGTGTCCTTTTACTGTACATATGTCTTTGCGCTGCTTCAAATGTTAGCAATAGCAGACGCTGTTATCTGGCATTGGTATGTTACATTGTATTTTACCTTGATTATTTAGCATGGCTCACTCACGGTAATGGCTCTAACGAGTCAATCGCCATGTACGTTGTGGGAATGGGGTAAGGAAGAGACGCTACTTTTGCGAGCCTTTGAATGAAAGCGGCTGAACGTCTCTGATAGGGAAGAGAACAGCCTGGAAAAATATGGGATGGTAGGAGAGAACTACGGAGGTGAGAGCAGCGTTTCTAGTCTAGGTGAGGGGTCAGCAGGCCCGTGTACAACCGGTTATTCATCCTGGTGTCCCCAAGGTAGCTCAGGACAGCCTGGATGACCTGGCAATTTTTGCGGACAGGAAACAGCACCTCTTCCTGGGTTGCCGCTGTTGTAGTCTCTGGCGGCGAAGTCAGGCGACCATGGCTCGTAGCAGGTTTAGCGCAGAAGAGTGACACAGGAGCTAGCTGCTCCAGCCTTTCCTCTGTTCCTCACTGGAGACGGGCTCCTGGCATGTCGTTAGCTCCGTGCGGCCGTCCAGGTGTATCGTCCCTCTGAAAATCCCATGGTCCGGCAGTGGCATTGGGGTCTCACTTCCGGCACCAGAAGGTCAGGAGGGAAGCCCTAACGCACTGGGCGCGCATGCGCTACGAGACAACCAGTTCAGAGTAGTGGTAGTGCGTCGTCTGTTCTTTTTTTTTTGGCCCAGCGGTGGCCGAAACTCTGTTTTGTTAAGATTGCCGGGTGCGAATTCACACTGCAAGGTGGTCTATATTCCTACGGGCATTGCAGGCTGCGAGGTTTTACTTAAGTGGACATCATTTGTTCGCTGCCGATTGCGTGCAGGCATCTTAAACAGCATGGCCATCGTTGGTCCCGCACTCGGCTTCATCGTGGCCGGGTACACGTTGTCCTACTATGTGGACATCACCACCGACGTCTCCGCGTACGTTGCCTCTCTCATTTTCGCGCTTAGGGCTAGGATCCGCGCATGACACGTCACGGCATCGGTGCATCGACAAACAACGCCCCTAGAAAGACGTTGGAGGCACACGTCTGCTTATTGCTTGCGGCGTAGCGTTCACTAATGAGCATAGTGGCTGAGCTCAAGGTCTCAGGTTCGTTTCCCGGCCATGGTGATCGCATTTCAATAACGGTGATATGCTAACACACCCATGGACGTAGGTATAGGAGGATGTTAATTCCAGCTGGACAAGAGTCCTCCACTACTGCATAGTTTATAATAATATACCCTATGACAGGAGTTTAAAAATCGATGTCCTAGAAACGCGCGTGCAACACACCCATCAGTGTCACCGGGAAAAAAGCACGGTTGCACTACGGGAAAAAGTTTGCAAAAGCAAGCACAGGGCGTCTCATCAAGCGTCAGCCCCCTTGTTCTTCCTATAACTCGATCGTGCGAAGTTTCGGAGTACACGGTTTCGAATTATCCTCTGCCTTTGTGGTATCACAATAGTCGCTGATAATTAGAAATAAAAAGTACTGAGAAAAAAAAGAAAGGCAGGGTGTGTGCGCTCTTTCAGAGTCATAACACAATTTTTTAGGGAAGCACATTCTTTCAAGCAGTTAACATAAGAACTTCACTTACCTGTACAGTTAGCAAACCAGTTAACAAACCAACGCTTGATTATGTTGCCAAATATGGCTAATCCGTCTGAAGTCTTGCTCGCATGTAACACTTTCAAGCACTAGTCAAGAAGTTTTTCGCAAATCAGTATAACTTTACTTCGGTGAAAAATTGGCGATGAAAAATTGGTCGCAATATTTTGCCCCACTTTTCGTTAAGCTTGATTCCGGTGGCACGCACAATTTTGCCAGAAAGGCGACATATATACTCCGTTGCTCGGAAAGGCCTTCTATAAGGCTCCGCATCACTTGAATACGTAATCAACTGCTAAAGTCGTTATTCGATTGCACGCATTCAACTTTGCTTATACCGTATACGCAACCATTGCATATAAAAATTCATACCCGGCGTCAGGTACACTTGCGTGAAAGGTAAATACAAACCACTAAGTGCAGGGGAGAAGCGAAAGTTGTCGCTGTAAATGATTCCACTTCCCCGTAACGAAAACATACTCATAAAGTTTAGATAATATCGATATCGGGCGTTCAGAGAAGCTAGTGTCAGGTGGTGAGCAATTACACAAAACACTTCACACACTACAAGAACCTATACAAACACCTAAGTGTACTTTAGAAAATCATGCAAAGAGAAAAGAAAGCTGCATTTTTGTAACTCGCAGCGAGATAAGTCGCAATAAAATGACCTAACAAATTGTCATAATTGATACACACATAATTGCGAACGGTTCCGATATACATTAGCATAGGGCGAGTATTAAAGGGACACTAAAGAGCAAAACGTTTTTTCACATGTTAGTAAAGTACTCTTTCACGATGGCGAAAACACCACGCTTGCTGCGAGAAGACGCTTAGTAAGCGAGAAAACGCGCAAAGACAAAATGTGGGTGGCGACGCCACCCGGAAGTTTCCGCACCGTTCGCCGTGACGTCACATGTTTTTACGGCGCCTATTAGGGACTGCGTAGTTCCTAATCGGTAAAAATGAAGTACATTGTCTTCTGACGGGGCCATAGACGTAACATACCAAGTTTGAGGTAAATTTGTATAGCCAATGGCGCCAAAATACGCTTTGAAATCCGTGACGTCACGCGGGGAGATTTCGGCGCGAAATTTAAGAAATAAAACTTTCAACTTGATTTTCTCCTCTATTAATAAACCTATGATGGCGAAGTTAACGACATAGTTCTCAGAGCACAATTTATCGATCTAAACCAATTCATTGTTTCTCTTTAGTGTCCCTTTAAGCAGCGTTAACTTTGTGCGTGTGAGATCTACGTATGTTATATTAGTTAATTTAGGAGATACAAGAGGCATGGCGTTCCGATGTTGCAGGCTCGGTCTGACCTCCAAGAGCCCAGCATGGATCGGCGCTGGTGGCTGGGTTTTCTGATTGCTGGAGCCATGGGGATCACGTTAGGCCTGATCACCATGTCCTTGCCGAAATACCTACCCGGTATGCGCCCACCCACTGTAGCGTCCAGTCTTACTGTTTGTCCCGTTCAGGCGATACTCGATTCACGCAGTGGATGTGGCACCAACATTGGAAGTAAACCTCTTATAGAAGTTTCTGCAGAAATAAAGTAGGCAATCTTATTACTCTTTGTAATATTCGCTCTTCATTTTCATCGAAACGACTGAATATCGATTTGACAAACTTCAGGGGCACTGTCACACATTCATTACACAGGGAGTTAATCTATGTGCGTATCCTATAGAAATTTTCTTGTTACGTTTGCGTAAATTCACAATGTGTATCTCAATCACGGACCTGAAGCGGATGAACGAATGGAACTCATACCGTGCCTCATGCATTCGCCAAAGACGACTCGAAGGCGAAAGCCATATTGTTAACACGAAAGTGTTCCATGCCGGGGTCCACCACGGCTCACGGATATGACGTCACGGATATGACGTTTTAAAATATAAAGACTATATGGCAAAAAGAAAGTCTAGAAGAAAAGTTCCGTCACCGGGAGTTGAACTTACGACCCCTCGATCGCCTGCGCGCAGCGCGAAACGACTCCGCCACAGACGGCACGTCCTTCGTCATACTAATGGCGTGCTATTTATATACACCATTTGCTGGTGGCGGTACTCGGCGATCGGGGTACATCAGCGTGTTTTCGTTATCACTACGAGATGGCGCGATGGGCTCCAAGGGCGCGCTTTAAAGGTCGCCGCCCCACGCGTTAAGATGAGCGTGCACCTCTGCAGGGCGTAGCAGAGAACATCTATGGGCGTAGTCGCTCGTGCGCGCGCGCTTATCTTGTACGTCTTGCGCTCTCACCACAAGTTTGCGTTGAAGTTACAGAGATAACTGATATTTTCTCCAACCAAAGTTACGAAAACATGTAAAAGCCCGACGTTTCGGAACCAGCTCGGTTCCTTCCTCAGGGGGGACTGCGGCGGCTTGGCAGCGGCCTCTTTAAGGCACTCTCGCGGCGGTTAACGACCCCACGCATTACCGAGGAGCGTAGCCCATGCGCATACACCGGGGGGAGAGTTCCGAGTGAACGGTTGATATTTTGAGTGGTCCTCTGTATATGCCACGACTCCAGTAGTAACCTCCTCCTCCACTTGGTTTCACTTTCGAGGATGGCGGTTCCGTTGAGGTCTATTCTGTGGTCAAACGTCTCTGCGTGCTCGGCGACGGCGCTGCGTTCTTTGTTGAGTTTACGGACGTCGTTGACGTGTTGCCTAATTCGTTCGGGGAAGTTTTTGGTCTCGCCGATGTATGACGAGGGGCAGTCGGCACACGGTATTTTGTAAACGACGCCGGGCGCCCTGTCCTTTGTTGGTCGGTCTTTCGGGCGGGGAAGGAAGCGGCCCAGCGTGCATGAAGGCACGTGCGCGATGTGCACGCCTTCTTTTCTAAAAATCCGAGCCAACGCCTCGCTGGCTCCCTGGACGTATGGGACCGACACGCGTTTTGGAGAGCTGTTCGTCAATGCTGGCTGGGAGTCGCGTAACCTCTTTTTCTCTGCGCGGCGGGCGACGGATCGAATGAAATTTCTGGGATAACCGTTTTTTCTGAGGTCCGCAATTACGCGGGCCTCTTCTTTCCGGCGTTCCGTGTCAGTGGAACATATCTTTTTGGCTCTCTGAAGTAATGTGGACACAACGGAGCCTTGTGGGTGGAGGGATGGGACGAATCGTATTGAAGGTATCGGCCGGTGTGCGTCGGCTTCCTGTAAACGGAGAACTCCAAGTCGCTGCCCCTTCTTGCCACCTGGACGCCGAGAAAGGGGAGGGTGCGGTCGCGTTCACACTCGACCGTGAACTGTATGGCTGGGTGAACGGAATTTAGGTGCAGTCTGAAGTTTTCAATTTCAGATGTCTTCACGACACAAAAGCAATCGTCCACGTAGCGAAGAAAGAGCTTCGGTCGCGGCGAGAAGGAGCCAAGTGCTTCCCTTTCTATATGTTCCATGGTCAGGTTTGCCATTGTGACGGAGATGGAGGCTCCCATTGCGGTTCCACTGTTTTGCCTGAAGATTGTTCCTTTGTAGGAAAAATACGTGCTGGACAGGCAGAATTCCAGTAGGCGGCAGAGTTCGTCAATAGTGAGTGGGGTCCTTTGACTCAAGCCATCGTCACCCTCAAGAGCAGCACGGGCACAGGATACAGATAAGGGTACCGGCACATTGGTGAACAAAGATACGACGTCGAACGAGACCAGGCTCGTCTTCGTCGATGCTCACCTCTGATGCTAGCTGCACGAAGTGGCTGGAGTCGCGGACATGAGTTCTCATGTCCGCGACTCATGTCCGCGACTCCAGCCACTTCGTGCAGCTAGCACCAGAGGTGAGCATCGACGAAGACGAGAGCCTGGTCTCGTTCGACGTCGTATCTTTGTTCACCAATGTGCCGGTACCCTTATCTGTATCCTGTGCCCGTGCTGCTCTTGAGGGTGACGATGGCTTGAGTCAAAGGACCCCACTCACTATTGACGAACTCTGCCGCCTACTGGAATTCTGCCTGTCCAGCACGTATTTTTCCTACAAAGGAACAATCTTCAGGCAAAACAGTGGAACCGCAATGGGAGCCTCCATCTCCGTCACAATGGCAAACCTGACCATGGAACATATAGAAAGGGAAGCACTTGGCTCCTTCTCGCCGCGACCGAAGCTCTTTCTTCGCTACGTGGACGATTGCTTTTGTGTCGTGAAGACATCTGAAATTGAAAACTTCAGACTGCACCTAAATTCCGTTCACCCAGCTATACAGTTCACGGTCGAGTGTGAACGCGACCGCACCCTCCCCTTTCTCGACGTCCAGGTGGCAAGAAGGGGCAGCGACTTGGAGTTCTCCGTTTACAGGAAGCCGACGCACACCGGCCGATACCTTCAATACGATTCGTCCCATCCCTCCACCCACAAGGCCTCCGTTGTGTCCACATTACTTCAGAGAGCCAAAAAGATATGTTCCACTGACACGGAACGCCGGAAAGAAGAGGCCCGCCTAATTGCGGACCTCAGGAAAAACGGTTATCCCAGAAATTTCATTCGATCCGTCGCCCGCCGCGCAGAGAAAAAGAGGTTACGCGACTCCCAGCCAGCATTGACGAACAGCTCTCCAAAACGCGTGTCGGTCCCATACGTCCAGGGAGCCAGCGAGGCGTTGGCTCGGATTTTTAGAAAAGAAGGCGTGCACATCACGCACGTGCCTTCATGCACGCTGGGCCGCTTCCTTCCCCGCCCGAAAGACCGACCAACAAAGGACAGGGCGCCCGGCGTCGTTTACAAAATACCGTGTGCCGACTGCCCCTCGTCATACATCGGCGAGACCAAAAACTTCCCCGAACGAATTAGGCAACACGTCAACGACGTCCATAAACTCAACAAAGAACTCAGCGCCGTCGCCGAGCACGCAGAGACGTTTGACCACAGAATAGACTTCAACAGAACCGCCATCCTCGAAAGTGAAACCAAGTGGAGGTGGAGGTTACTACTGGAGTCGTGGCATATACAGAGGACCACTCAAAATATCAACCGTTCACTCGGAACTCTCCCCCCGGTGTATGCGCATGGGCTACGCTCCTCGGTAATGCGTGGGGTCGTTAACCGCCGCGAGAGTGCCTTAAAGAGGCCGCTGCCAAGCCGCCGCAGTCCCCCCTGAGGAAGGAACCGAGCTGGTTCCGAAACGTCGGGTTTTTACATGTTTTCGTAACTTTGGTTGGAAAAAATATCAGTTATCTCAGTTTACTTACCCAACCAGACAGACTTCTGTCTAATGTTTACCTTCAAGTTACAGAGAGCACGAAGGTCACTTCGTTCACTGCAGCGGCCGCTTTTGCGAAAGAGCGCGCTGCTCAGAAACAAATAAGTTACAACTGTAAGACTTCGCGCTCATCCTGTGTATATTTGTCCGTTCGTTTCGTGCGTCCTCCTTTGTATTTGACTAGCGCGCTTTAACTGTCCAGCTGTGACAGCTGTTAGTTCGCGCTCATCCTGTGTATGTTCGTACCGTGCGTCCTTTCTGCTTGAGCAGCGCATTGCAAGTTTCGAGCTGCTTGCCGTTCTTCGCGTGACATTACAACTTGTTGCTATAGCATTCGTTCCTTGCGCAACAAACGCTCAACTACGTCTGTGAAGACACGTTTTACTTTCGTGTTATACCGATTCCTATGACAGAGGGATCAGCCATGTTATTTTCCCTCAGTCGATGTATTGATCCTTCCTAATGTGATTTTGCACTGCTTCCAGGATCGCAGGCACTGCAAGCTTTCTGCTGCTCGCTTGGTCTTGCACTGCCTCGGGGAACGGCCCACGCATGCGACGATTTCGTGTAATGATGTCATCGTGTCACGTCAGGCTATATGACATCATGATGGCGCCACAAAATTTTGCAATCTCTGACGTCATGATGACGTCACACGGTGACTTCATCAAGACACAATCTCTATCACGTGACCATAGGTCGGCAAACTCACTCATGCGTAAACTCACTCAGACTCACTCAGATTGAGATCGGGCTGTGAGTCTGAGTCTGAGCCCGGATGAATAATATTTTGGGGAGTTTGAGTTCGAGTGAGTCCGACTGAAAAAAATTTTAGTGAGTTTGAGTCCGAGTGAATCCAGTTGTGGAAAATATTGGTGATCTGAGTCCGAGTGAGCCCTAAGCGCAAAATACATTTCTTGAGTGAGTCCGAGAGATCTCCACCTTTTGTTGCCGACTTACGGTCCTATCTACTCATCTTGACCATTACTATCAGCCTTACATCGGCTTAGGTTTAAACTCAAGTCTATTCGCACATATCTCAGCACACTGGCATTCATGCGCCACTTCAATATTTATCGATCAGAGGAGTGAGTTAGGAGGAGGAGTGCCATGACCTTCCTCCGCAAACTCTTTCTTATGAAGTTCTTGATCGAAATATCTCGCGTGAATTGCGCATTTCATAGAAATGTCCCTACTGGATTGATATATGACAAATATTGATATATGATATATGATGGTAACTCGTATTTGAAAGAACAAGGTCAAAAGGCGTATCGTAGAGCACCGATTATGAGAGATATTCGCGTTAGGGGATTGACAACATGATCGAAAAAGCTAATTTTACGCCAGCGGACTCGCGAGTCGACTCACTCAGGCTCACTCAGATTCATGTGAAGCCGTGAGTCTGAGTCTGAGTGAGTCCGGCTGATTAATATATTGGTGAGTTTGAGTCTGAGTGAGTCCGGTAGAGCAATACTTTAGTGAGTCTGAGTTCGAGTGAGTCCCGTGGAGGAATATTTTGGCGAGTCTGAGTCCGAGTGAGCCCTCAGAGCAAAATATATTTCTTGAGTGAGTGTGAGTGAGCTCCAATTCTTTTGCCGACCTATGCACGTGACTTTCTACGTCTTTCCTGTTGACACCGCAGAAAACGATCACTTTTCGTGTTTAATGAGGTATCTAAGGCTTTCTCCTTAACTGTTGTCGCAGCATCTCTACAACTGACGACCTGAACTAGACGGCACTGTAACCTCGATAAGTTATGTTCGAGCGGACACCCGAGCCGATTGGCTACAGTGCCACATCCCACATCAAGCATTGCAATCATATCCCAGTAGCAGTAATAAAAATAGTAATTTATTGACTATTGATAAAATCGTGTGTAAAAAGCCAGGCAAGAAAAAGAGAAGTAAAGAACTCACTGCTCAACGCAGTCGGATTTCATAGCTTGCATTGTTGGTTATAATACTAACTTGAGGTGCACAGAAATAAACTAGTCATTATAGATTCCTCTCTAGGCTTGCTACATTGATTACTCCCCGCTTTTATCCCATCACCATGAATGCTTAATACCTGATGAATCACCCTTCACCAATTAGTAATGTTTACATATGAGCCAGGGCCCATGTTCGCAAAAATGTCTTACGCTAAAAAAATTTCGTAAGCGTATATTTCAACCATCATGGTGCAGGACATATCATTAGCGCACCGGCTTACCAATGGGAAAACACTTTTACTATCAAGAGAAGCTTTGTGAATTTTATATGCTTTGAACTGGCTTAAGTGGGATAGTATAGCTCGTTCAAGGTACTTTTGTTCTATAGTCGTTAAGTTTATCGGTGGTAGTCCAGCGCATTGACACGGGCTAGAATAAATGGAAACATTCAGAACCTGGGATTTCAGTTATTGAAAAATACGCATATATTTCGAAAGAACGAAGCGCAATGTGCCAGTGCCAGTGGCACGCTGACGTCCCAGACATTCCTGCGGTCCTCTGCAAGCAGTTCCGATTTCATGTCGTGGTGTGCTGCAGGGTACGACGCGGTGCGTGATGAGAAGAGGGCTGACCAGTCTGCCATCTCTGTGGCGAGCACGCTTCATTCGAGCGAGTTTGGCCAGCGCCTCACGGACCTGCCGAGGGCCATCTGGCGGCTCCTCACGAACATGCCTTTCGTGCTTCTCGCGTTTGCCGTGTCCTTCACTCGTGAGTATATAGCTCAAAATAACGGCATCAAGCGATGCCCGAGAGATGTTACAGAATACGTCCATCACATTTGTAGTAAACAGCTTAGGTGGCTATTTGCATTTTATTTTGAGTATGAAATCAGGCATTAGTTACCGTTCGATTGCGGGCAAGTCGCACTTGATGGGGCGAGCAATACGAGTGCATTTTAAATTTATTTATTTTTTTAATTTACGAAAACCTCACAGGCCTACGAAGAGGCATAGGGTGAAAGGGACATAAATTCAATACCTAATGTATTGGATGCATACAAGGATTCAGAAATTGTCCCAACCGAAGAAATTTGCTTATTACCGAAAGATACAGATGTTAGAAAAAGAAACAAACAGTCAACAAGAAATTAAGCGGTAAGCAGAAAACAACAGACTAGCGAACAGAAGCAAAGAAGCAAACTTGCAAATTGAAAAACTGTCCTTCGTCACGGTCATGGTGTAACCGTGGTCACGATTAATCCGGAGTGCTTCACTGCGGATCATCTGCATATTGCCACACGCACTCCTTTCTTTCTATGTTTTATGTTACCAGCTCATTACACGTATACTGCCTTGCGCAAACCCCGCCAGGATATCTGGGAACATTCCAGATTATTTTAGGGTCGTCTGTTAGGCTTGAGCGCGCAAATGCGAACAGCGGAGTCTATTCTGGAACTAACGCGGCCACCAGCGATAAGGCTTCTATGTTCGATGCCGCATGTATAAATGCCTACGCGCCTTAACGCAGATCAGATTATCGACGGCCGACGCTCTATGCACCGCTATCAGTGTAAGCGTGTATCACTTGTAGTTTGACTTCTCGTTTACCGGGCACAGGTTCGCCCAAATAAAAGGTTTAGTCTTGAAAAACCCGACTGCTGCCTTCGTCCACGTCACGACCCCGTGACAATATGCTAGCTGCTTCACTTCGGCTGCTTTTAACTGCAGACTAAGGATGCTGTTATTGATTATTTTAATGCATATACGTTTCAGTATACGTGCAAAACAACAGGGTGCTGACGGGTGACCCTGACGAACCATCCGTTGCCCGCTAATGGGGGCTCCCAGACTATTATTTACGATCAACCTCGTCTTGCAGTTTTGGTACGCCAGGACGACTCTCTCGCTGATAACAGAACCAACGTTAGCATGGTTTAAAACAGCGAACAAAATTTTACGGTGAGCTGAATCAAAAGCTTTTTCATGATCAATCTGTAGAATGGCAACCCGCTCATATGAATAATCACAACATTACAGTATGCTGCGCGCTTTATGAATATTTATGACAATAGATCGCCCTTTGATGCCACGTGTTTGGTGAGGACCGACGACGTCTTGTATCACCGTCTGTAATCTCCGAGCTAATATTTTCATATATAATTTATACTATACATTAGTCAGTGCTTTGGGTCGATACGCTGAGAGAGGACTTAGTTTATCAACGTCCTCGATTTTAGGTACAAGTACAGTATGGAGCAACCTGTATGACGGAGGCAATGTATTTAATTTGTATGCTTCAATAAAAATAACTGTGAGAATAGGGCTTACTTCGTGCTTAAACTTTTTGTAAAATGTTGTGAATCCGTCAGGTGCAGGTGATTTACCAGGGTTTAACTTTTTTATTGCTTCCTCGACTTTGCTTACTGTTATTACCCGTTCCAAACTTTATTTCTTTCATCGTCCAAGCGAAGTATAACAGGCAGAAAATCGTTCTTGAATTTTTCACAGCCAACGTCATGCAACGCGAATAGCGCCCGATAATGTTCCATAGGAGCTCTTTCGATGCCGTCTGTATCGGATGTTGAGGTACCAACCCATTCTATTTCGTACATGAGGTTCCTTTCGGCTCCAAGTACAGCGCGCGTTTCGATGGCGTCCTCGGCCCTTGCCGTCACATGCGCACCCCGATAACGCTGTTCATCCAGCTGCTCTATCTTTTGCTTCATTTTCCTAATGTCCTAGATACATTTCCCCGGGGCTTGGCATTCCTGCTTGAGTAGCCTATCAAGAAGCGCTTTTAACTTCGTCTATTCCCCTTTCTCATCGTACCGAATGCACGTAACCCTATTTATTGCTTTTAGTCTTGAAGTTTTCTTACACATTTACCACTGTTGCCAAATGTGAATATTTTACTGGTGTCTAAATTACTGATTTCCACCTTTACTGCCAGATTGAAAATCTTGTCCTGAATTAGAAGCTTGGTATTTAGGCACTGACTACGGTGACGGGGCCCGTCCGCGCAGTACCGTCGTAAAAGTGACGGGGCCCGTCACCGTAGTGTAAATTGTAATAGTGACGGGGCCCGTCATAATAGCGACGTACTTATAGTGACGGGCCCCGTCGTCGTAAAGCTGTGACTACGGTGACGGGGCCCATCAGCGCAGTACAGTCG